>NW_026267415.1:223521-233687 GCF_000697945.3 Frankliniella occidentalis | reverse complement strand
GTGGGGAGGGGGGTCGATACCAGATGTATCGTAATAAACCCATTTAAAGTGACCGCGGCCAACTGCCTTCTAACCTCCTCGAACTGCTGTGTCTTAAGCGACTAAGACTTTGTTTGTGTAAGTCTGAGGTATCGAGCCGCTCTCTCCCGGGCCAGTCCCGGGCCGGCACGGGTCCAGGCCGGAGGTCCAACCCGGCCTGGCGCTAAAGCTCCTGAAATTGTTTGTGTAAGCAGCAGTTGCGGGGGTAGGGGTAGCCGAGAGGAGGGGTTCTGCTGCTGCTAGCCAGCGGGGCGGCACCACCGGGAAAGGAGAAAGGAGAAGGGGCGGAGAAAGGGAAGGATAGGAAAGGGGGGGGGGGGAGACTATTGGAAGGGAAGAGAGAGAGAGAGAGAGCGAGGCTAGCGGCATCTGGCCAAGACATGGCCACAGCACAACACCACGCCAGACACTCTCAGTCACGGGACACGCACTCGAGGACAGGGCGGACACAGGGCTGGCTCTTTCTCTCTCGCTCTCTCGCTTCCTCCCCCCCTCTCTCTCACCCACTCTCTGATGCGAGAGCGCGCTCGCACCCGTCCGTCCTGTCCTGCGAGCACAACATCCTTCCTCACTCACAAACACACACAGACACACAAACACACACAAACACATCAGGGATAAAGAAAGCCCCAGCCAAGGGTTATACGTGTCAGAAGTGCACCTTCTTTTCTCCCTTCTCCCCCCCCCCTTCCCCCTCTTCTTCGCCTCTTGCTCCTCCTCTAAATTGTTTTGTCAGTGGTTTCGCGGCACGCCAAATCCCAGCAGCGGCACCCGAGACGTCACCGCGAAATAAAAGAATAAAAATAAAGAAGAAGACAGTGACTGAGCGTGTGGGTAGGAAAGGGCCCTGCCCGACCACACCCCGCCCCGCCCCAGGCCGAGCCCCTTCCACGCCCCCGTTAACAGCCGCGGTACGACTGCACCGCCTGCTCCTGCTTGTGTTGGAAGCCGGTTAGGGGCGGGGTGGTTGGTTGGTTGGGTGGTTGGTAGGGATTCAAATGAAGTTCCAACAGCCCCTCCCCCTCCCCTCCTCCCCATCCCTATCCCCCGACATTGCAATCGAATGGGACGCGGCGGAAGGAAGTGCTCACAGCAGGGTGTAGAGGGGGCAGAGCGGCCCCGCCATGTACAGGCAGGGAAAACGTACGCCGGAGGTCGGAACGACAAACTACATGGGCTCCGGCGGCTTCCATCGGAAACGCGAGGAAAAGCATAATGTTTTAATGATTCCGGTTAAGATGAGTTTAGCTGGGTGAGCTGTGAAAATTACACCCAGAGAACCATTTACGCTGCAAAAAATAATAACGGAAAAATGACGGTTTGACCAGATAATTTTAATTCGGTGGTTTCCGTGTTTTGAACGGCACTGAGTACGGACTGACCGTACCTCCGTTGGAATGCTACGGAGCTGGAAACCGGTTCTTCCGTACAGCTTTTTCTGGGTACGTTGAAGGATTTTAACGGCTCCGTTGGTAAAAAGATAGTGGGTACGGTCTGTCTGTACTCGGTGCTCCGTCCGTAGCGTGTTTCAGTTTGGCAGTGTATGCACTGTACCTGAACCGTCTCTATCTCTCAACTTTTATAGTGTAGTTGATTCACCAAATGAGCCACTCCCCTAAGAGAAAGTGCCTTCCGTTTTCTACTAAATTTGGTCAAGTCTATCAAAATTAATGTAATTCAAGGAATTTTTTTGATCAGCACTATTAAAATTTAATCAGATCTAAATTTCCTCGTCTCGACTGATCGGTTTTCTGTTCGTCTTAATTGTAAAATCTTACGAGAGTTTAATGAAATCCTCCATTTACAATCACACTGCTTTTACGCTTGCTTTTGAAAACTTTGCCACGACACAGTACTCTTGCTATTCGTCGAAAAGTATGCCGACTTACGACTAAAACACATCTCGTTCCCTGAGATAGCACTTTTACGACTTTTTCCGTGGAATATTTCCTTTCGTGACCCGACGATTTTTTTTGTGCTGACGACAGAAGGCACGAGTTTTTTCTCTTCGCAAAGAACTCGTTGTCTTCTTGCTCTTTTGAGTTCAGTTTGGTGTGTTGATCCAACGGATGGCGAGGAGGGTGGGTTGAAGGGCGGTGGGCGGCGAGGCTGGGTGTGGGCGTGGGAGTGAAAATTGAGGATGTAGATGAGCGGGTTGGGTGCAGCAGGTGGCGCCGTCGCGCTTAGGCCTGGGGGCCTCGTTTACCATTTCCACCGCTATGTGCTATATGCTGGCGGGTGTCGAATTGCAGGCCTCTCCCCCGTCCCCTCCCCCTTCGCTCTCTCTCCCTCTCGCTCTTCCGCTGCGGTGCCGTGATGCTGCCTGCCGCCCCCGACACAGAGGCAAAGCTTTGCGCAGGGGCTGGACTGACTGCTGGTAAATTGAATTCGATTCGCGAAGCCCTTTTCAGAAACAGCGATGCGCGTCGCTCTAATCGGATGAACCTCAAGGAGAGACATTATCCGCGTGCCACGAGGACAAAAATACAAGCGAAGAAGAAAAAAGTTACATGCAAAGAAAAATAGGAGAGTAAAAAGAGCGCCTCTTTTAAGGATTAACAGGTCTGCTCCGCCTCCCTTCACCTTTTCTTATCTTTTTGTCGATACGTAATTAATTTGCCTCCCATCCGACCGACAGGCGAGGTGGCCGGGGTGTGGGAAGGCGAACTTTTAAACTTCCTAGTTCACTAACCATAATCTGGCCAGTTAGAGCAGAATAAACTCACACGCCACACACGCAGACCACCCTCCTAGGGTCCTAAAGCAACCCACTGGTGGGAGTGAGACGAGGACTTGACACAATATATGCCTAGACAACAACGGGGTTTCTTGGACGAGCGAGTAGGGGAGAGTTACGACATGGTGAGGGAAGATGCGTCAAAATCCAAACGCCTCGCCCCGCCGCGCTCTCTGTCGAGTGCGAGCGCGACCAAGCTGCCGCCTCGGTTCGCCGGTACGAACATTTCAAAAAGACTTCATGCAGAATTTTTCCTGGAACCTTTCAGCCGAGTACCGCTCTCACTACATGAGTGGGTTTGAGTAGACTGGGCCGGAGTGTGTGTGTGTGTGTGGGGGGGGGCGTGGCGGGCGTGGTGGGGATCAGAGAGGAGTTCATTCCGGCGAAACGCCCGCATAAGAAGGGCCGTAACAGGGTGCTGCGGCCGGGCGGCGGCCGTGCCGGACCTTCCTGCCGCTGCTCCCAGTTCGGATTACAGGATGAAAGATGCAGCAGGCCTGCTGCTCGCCTCTCCTGTCGCCGCCTGTCGGCCCGCCGGCCCGCCGCCCCCGCCGTGCTGGTGCTGATGGTTCCCATAATGGCGACTGCCGACCATCGCTGCCTGTTAAATGTTTGCCGAAGGCCGCGGCCCAACCGCACGGACTGACGGCAAACAGTCACTGCGATTTCATGAGCCAACCACTCCCCCCCCCCCCGCCTCTGCCGCAACTGCAGATAAAGGGACACCAACTCTACGAATAAGGAAAGCATACACACGTCAAGGATGCCGACCGGTACGTAGAGAGAAAGACAGACTTTTATTCCTATTTCCGAGAAGAGTATTCCTCCGGTATCATTGTCATTATTCCACTTGTCTCAATGAGGCGTGTGTCGTCGCCACGGCGGCGCTGCGGGGGGGGGGGGGGAGAGTCCTGATGAGGGACGAGACAGTAGGGCAGACGCCGGTGTGCTCGGCGCAAATGAGGGCGATGATTAAACGAAAGCAATTCGTTTGGGACAAATGAAACAAGGAAAGGAGGCGGCGGGGCGGGCGCAGACTACAACGCGACGGCTCGATCAGCTGACGGCGGCGGTGGCGCAGCGCGTGGTGGTCGTCGTCTTCCATCTCCCTTCGGCAAAGTCTGCTCCGCGCAGAAACAAAAGGGGTTCGGTTCGACGGGCGGCGGCGGCGCCAGCATGCGGCGGGGGAGGAGAGGAGGCAGAGGAAACAAGACTAGTGCGGGGGGAGCGAGTAACAAAAGAAAATACAAATCCAGTTTCCCGCGCAATCTTTCATATTATTCTCCGCGCCGCCCAACTTGGCACTTGGCGCCGAGCACAAGGGAGTGGATTTTCCCCGTACTTCCAGCGAGCGCAAAGTTCTGTCCGCCCGCCGCGCCGCGACCGCGCCGCGCCCGCCGTAACCTCAGCGGAGCTCCCGTTGTTTTGAACCAATTCGATATGGATTCGGTCATTGATTCCCCCCGCTGCGTGAGGGGGCGAGGGTAGCTGGGACGGACCTAGGGCCAACACTCACCCCATTCAATTCCCCTTCCTAGTTATGCAAATGGAGAGAGCATTGCGATAAAGCTGCGGCCGCCCCGCCGTCCACAGGGTTGGAGGGGGGGGGGGGGCACCCCTCCCGTCTCGCCACATATACCCCTCTCCCCGCAGTCACAATTCATAATTTAGTGACCGTCCCACATCCAACGCTCCAGCTCCCAATTGGCATTTCAGGGGCGTCGCATTCTGCACCGCGTTCGCACTTTTGAAACCGGGGAACTGGACCGGCTGGATGGGCTGGTGAGGCCTTGGCAGGGTAAGCGGGGCTGCTGATGGGGCTGGCGGGCGTCGGTCAACACGCCCGCTGCTGGTGGGATACGGAGATAAAGATAAGACTGTTTGTGCCGAGCAGAGGGCGAGCCGGAGAGTAGGACAGAGAGAGAGGACAGACAGACAGACAGACAGACAGACAGACAGACAGACAGACGGACGGACAAACGGACGGACAAACGGACGAAACCACAAAGTTAGTAGTAGTTGACTTTGCTTAGCGATTCATTTCCTCCGGTGGAGTAAGAGAAGAGGAAGAAGCCGAAGGAAAACACTTCTTGGGCGTATTAAGGTGATCGCTGCGCAGAAACTTATAGCTCTGGTGGAAAGTCTGCCGAAGCAGGCTCCATGACCACCACCGCTGCTGCTGCTGCTACTGCTGCTGCTGCTGCTGCTGCTGCTGCTGCTGCTGCTGCTGCTGCTGCTGCTACTGCTGCTGCTGCTGCTGCTGCTGCTGCTGGGTGTGTGGAGCAGCGGGTCGCGACTGCCAGTCACATGGGGCCGCCGGGGGCAGCGGAGGAGCCCCGCCCCGGGGGCCCGAGCTTGCCCCACGAGCTGCCCGCGAGCTGCCCCTAGCAGCCCCCCGGGCCCCGTCCCTCGTCAAAGCGGCCGCACCACGCACGCCAACACCGCCACTGCACTCTGCGTAATGCGCCCCATCGCGACTCTCCCCGCGAGCGGCCGAATAATCCCCGGGGGGCGCAGCCCGCGCACAGCGCAGCGTTACACCGTCACACACCGTCACACACCGTCACACCCCGACGAGCATTACGACCGCATTTCAGCGCAATGCGAACGAAACCCTTTGACCCATACCGTTGCAAGAGGTGGGCAAAATGTTATAACGCCACGCGGGGCGCGGTTGTAGGTCCAGCCGACGGAGTTTGTACACTGCAACAAAATCACTGTTGCCCATACCGATATATGCCGTTTATTTAACCTACGGCGTCTCCGTACCTTGGGTTCCGCACCCTCTTCCCATAAGAGCCCATGTAAAAAAAAAGGTCATGTGGGTACGGAGCCAAGGTACGGAAAAAGTCCCGCTAATTTTTAATCCACAGGTTTCCGTTTTGAGTACGGAGTCTGTTACTGCTAGTCCATGTAAAAATCGTTGGTAAGGTAAATCTGCGAACCCCTTTCGAAAATCACTCCCAAAAGTGAGGCACGAAAAGCCGTAACAGGCTCCGTGTCCAAGACTGATTTTTTACAGTGGAGGTCAAATTGCCTACCTACCTACCTACCAGTCTCACGAACGTCTGGGCGTTTGAGTGGGCGGACACCGTGATCGTGATGTAGCGGGTTCGTTCCCGGTACACCTTGCAGGCAATACAGGGTGGTCCACAGACCCCTTCTTTTACTTTGCTTACTGTACTGCATGCAGGCGTGCGGGCGGGCTTGCCTACCCCAGCAGCTGGCCGTTGCGCCGTGCTAGTATGCAACCCGGCAGCACGCCTGCATCCGGTACAGCATAAGCAAAATAAAGGAAGGGGTCTGTAGACCACCCTGTATACTAGGCCACGCCGCGCACTATAGTAGTTACACTGTATCGTACCGCATTCACGTGTGCCGGTGGGTTCGCCTAACACCACTGTGAAAAATAGTCGTAAGTTTACAGGAAAATTTTCCATGATGTGAGTTCGTAAAATTACAACTTGACATTGTAAAATTACAATTACCTCCTATCGACTTGGAATTGATCGAGGAGCAAAAATGGTGCGCCGTAAATTTACAACAATATTTTGTAATTACAAATTACAAAAAATGTCGTAACTTTACGAGGAAATTTTTCACAGTGACTGTATATCCGGGATGTCCAACAGGTAGCCAACAAACTCTAGACGACACATGTCGCCACTGCTGGACACCTTCTGGTATTCCGGGTATAAAGGACCATCTAGAAAGTACGTCCGATTTTTTAAAGATCCGTTCAGCGAAAAAGGGAAATGAGCGCCTGCGAGGCTCAAGGTAGGCCAGCCCGCAGAACACACATGCACTACATACGAGAAGTTGCCTACCCACCAGGCGCTCCGAGAGCTAGCACAGGATGAATTTGGCAGTTTAGGAACAGCGAATCACGGACGTACTTTGTGGATGATCCCTAATTACATGGGCACAATGGGTGGAATGCCTATGGACTCATGCCCGGAGGTGTCCAGCAGATAGTCGACAGAAGTCGCCTAGTTTTGGGCGTCAGGCCAATTGTCGCCGTGGCGAGGGATTGCCTAGTAGGCAGGCTTTTGCCTACTTGTTTAGCAGGGATAGCACTCGGTTTAGCAACACCTTCCCTTCGCCAGCCTGGTCCGCAAGGTGGCAGTAGCGCGACTACACAGTTATAGCGACCTACCACGGCGTAAGGTGTAATGTAGATAGGTGGCCGCAAGCGCTCTCATTGGTGGATCTGACATGCGCAGAACCGTCACCGACTGCGCATCTGCATGTCAACCACTGTCAGGGCAGCGCGCGCGCCGGCGGGTACTCAAAAGGGATTTAGGAGCCAGGAAAGACCCGGCGCCGCCCCTCCTGAGGCTCGAGGCTCGACCCGAGCACGGCCGACCGGCCCAAAGCCGACCCTTGCTACCTGCTAATACCTGGTCTAGCGTGCACCCAGCACGTTTCAAACCGATCGGCGGAGTGGCGCGAAGGATCTGCCTTCTACATTACACCTTACCACGGCGGGGACCTGGCGGAGGCTGTGGCAGTAGCTGTAGCGGCTGTTGCGAGAGGTGTTAGCGGCCGTAACACGGCGGGATGCTCCAGACGCCCCCCTCCGCCCCGGTCGACCGGCACGGCCACCTCTTCAAGAGGCAATAAAATACTGGTGGACGGTCGCCCCAGCAGCGCCAGACCCATAGGGGGCCGGGAAGGGGTAGCAAGGGGGCCAACAATATAGCGCGCGTCAAACTCCCCTGCTCCCCTGCCGCCCGGTGCGCCCTCGCCCCTGCCTCGTCCCATCGTCCCCAATCTCCAAACAGCCCCTCCCTCGCCCTCACTCTCTCTGTCCCTCCTTCCCTCTTTGCTCCCTCTCAGATCATTCTCTCATTCGTGCTTGTCCGGCTGGCGCGGCCACGGCTTCGGCCGGCCTTTTCTCAGTCGAATATCGCTTGTGGGGTCCCATTTGGTAGCCAAGGGCCAAGGGTTGGGGTGGGGGTGGTGGAGCACCAGGGGGAAGGGAGAGTGGGGCCCTTACAGGGATGTCGATATTATGTGCGACTGCGTGCCCGCGCCCCGCGCAACGCAAGCCGTAGAAAATTAGCCAGTCGTTTCTTTTAGTAGCCAGCAGAAAAGAAAGGGGGGCGGCCAATAAAAGGCGTGCAGTATTTCGCCTCTGTCCTTCTTCCGCAGCACAGAGTGCGAAACAGAGACGGAAGTACGGCAATGCCAATAGTACGTTATTTTAAGGCAACCCCTGACCTGCTGCTGCTGCCACTGCTGGTGGCACAGCCGGGTAGGGCCAGCGCCCTGCGCCCGCAAAACGCATTAAATTTCGTGTGCCGACAGCCAAATGCTATCGGCCAGAGTCAGGGAGGGAGAGGGGGCAGAAGGCAGCCCTTCCCGCCTCCGCGCGTCTCTGCCCCCGCTCCCCACCCCGGCCAGTCCCGGCCCGTCTCGTGCCCGACCCGCACCTCCCCAATACTCCCTGGAGGCTCTCGGTATCGGCTGGGGGGACGGCTGGGGTAGAATTTACGTCATGACCATAAGACTGCATTATGTTCTCTCCTGCCCACCAGCGTCGACACGCCGCCTGGGCCTATCTCGCCCATCACGAACCCTTAGAGAGAGGAAGAGAAAGCGAGAGAGATAGCGAGAGAGAGGGGGATGGGGGTTGTCGTCGTATACGTGCGTCGTCCACAGGGGAAGGTGAGTGAGAGGGAGGCAAACGAGGTGGGAGGAGGGGCACGAGTGGAAGGGAGAGAGGTTTACAAGGCACTCCCATACTAGCCCCCCCCCCTTCCCTATATCTTCTACGTGCGTTTGGTTAGGCCGCTAACTGGCCCAAGCGAAGCGGTCTTCTGATGTGCCCTGCGGCGCACCGCTCTCCGCTGACCCGTGTCTGCCTGTCTGTCTGTCTGTCCGTCCGTCTGTCTATCCGTGGGTCCGTCTGTCTATCCGTCCGTTCGTCTGTGTCCCTTGAGCTGGCTGGGTGCTCTCGAGATGAGCTCCTGCTCACCCGTTCACTTTCAGCTGCCTCTCTCTGTCATTGGGTGGGTGTCCCAGGCCCGGTTTGGCGTTTGAATCGTTAGCGGAGCCAACCCTTCGCCCCAGCCGCAGTACCCACCGCGCAAGGACGTATCCGGGGCCGACACCCCGACCCCAGTGACCCCCACCCCGACAGATAACTGACTTGCTGATCACCACACAGGAAGGAAGGGGCGGGAAACTGGTCCGACCGTCCGTTTGATGGGGCCACGGGGCAGGAAGGAGGAGGGGGGGGGGGGGGGAGGAGGAGGAGCTGAGGTCAACGGGTCTGCCAGGTGAAATTTCCACACTCACTCTGTCAATCCAAATGTGTACATTATACACTTTAAATAGAGTGTACATGGCATGTATGCTTTAAATAATGTGTACATACCCATGTACACATTAATAAATGTGTACATGCCCATGTACACACCTTTAAAGTGTACATGCCCATGTCTACATCTTTCAAAGTGTACATAGCATGTATACTAACGGTTATATGTAAACTTTAAAAGATGTGTAAATGGCCATGTACACATTTATAAATGTGTACATAGGCATGTACATATTTATACATGTGTACATAGGCATGTACACATTACTTAAAGCATACATGCCATGTACACTTTATTTAAAGTGTACGTGTACAATGTACACATTTGAATTGACAGAGAGGCACCCTGGTGATTTCCGGTTCCATCTGGTCATGATCTTGATCGGCGTCTTGTATCCGAACATTAAAGTTCACATCCGAGGAAACTGGCTTCTAAAAATGTAGACACAGAATTCAACTGAAAATTAAAATTCTGAATTTTCAAGTTAAGTTGCAGAATATATTACTAAGAAATTCAGTGAGATTTATTGAACTTCACCGAAATTCGTACCTCACCAAGAGGCAATATTGAAATATTCATAAAATTCAACCAATAAAATTAAACAGAAATTCAAAAACATCTATGCGACCGCTCGCTATAGGATCATCCAGGAAGTACGTCCGTCATCCGCCGTTTCGAACCTGCCAAGTTCAGCCTCTACAAGCTCTCATAACGCCTGGTAGGCAGGCAACATCCATCATGCAGTACATGCATGCCATTATTGGCAATGAAAACGCCCTCATTGCCACTGGGTTGGCAATGAAGCGCCTTTTTGGCAATGAACAGCGTAATGGCAATAAGACAAAAATAAGACCTTTCCAGCGCCAATGAACCGATCATTGCCAACCCAAAGGCAGTTTTCATTGCCAGCCCAATGGCAATGTTCCGAAAGTAACTTAAAATTAATTCGTTTTTACATTGTTTGCCTCATTTTGGCATTACAATATTGCCGACCTTTTGGCATTGAACGATCATAGCCGACTGTTTGGCAGTGAACCGTCACTGCCGACATATTGGCAGTGAAC
>NW_026267415.1:223071-223471 GCF_000697945.3 Frankliniella occidentalis | reverse complement strand
CGATCATAGCCGACTGTTTGGCAGTGAACCGTCACTGCCGACATATTGGCAGTGAACCTTCACTGCCGACATTTCGGCAATGAACCGTCAATGCCAGCACTACACAGTAACAGATTTGTAGGTTTTATTTGTACAAAGTTGCGCATACGTTTCATTCGCACAAATTTGTGCGAAGAAGTGCATGTTTTTATGCATACGTACGCACACATTCGTACATATTTGCGCACAAATTCGTGTGAATCGAAATGTATGCGCAACTTTGTGCTAACGTTTGCACAAAAAACTACAAATACATTTAGTGTGTATGGCAATGAACGTTCAACGCCACAATATGGCAATGACTGAATAGCCAATAACTTAGAAAAAGTTCACAAACTGACATCCACTCATTGCCAAAATT
>NW_026267415.1:221672-223021 GCF_000697945.3 Frankliniella occidentalis | reverse complement strand
TGGCAATGAACGTTCAACGCCACAATATGGCAATGACTGAATAGCCAATAACTTAGAAAAAGTTCACAAACTGACATCCACTCATTGCCAAAATTGGCAATGAATACTGCCTTTGGAGTGGCAATGACCATCATTGCCGCTGCGAAGGTCTTACTTTTTTGTCTTATTGCCATTGCATGGTCATTGCCACAAAAGGTAGTACTTTCATTGCCATTGGAGGGACAGTATACCCCGAGTGTCACAGGCGCTGAGCTCCCGCACTTTGCCCTTTGACCTCATGAACCTGGGGGAAAACGGACGTTCTTTTGGACGATCCCCATGATGCTCCTGGAATTTTCTGTCCCTACTCCGCCTTGGCAGACACCCTAGTCGTCGTTGTTCTCGACGTCGTTGCTAATAATGTTGTTGGAACAATAACCTCCTGAAAGGTTTTTTGTCGCGAGAGACTGACGCTGAGGACTTACCTCTGGACCAACAACCGAACTCCAAAGCTCCGGGCCAAAGCTATTACTAGTATTTGCCACAAAAACAGTTGGAGGCGCATGCGCCTTCAGCGTCAGTCTTCACAAGACTAGCTACACATCCATCTTGAGCGGCCCTTGTTACAACCGTAAACAGCTAGGCGCGGGCGCTACACCCAGCTGGCGCGCCGCACCCGCGCGGCAGGCTGGATGGGGTAGGGGTGGTTCCATTAAAATAAAGCAAACCTCCGCAGCCCGGCCCCGCCGCCCGGTAACACGACGGGGCCAGCATAGTGGGGCATCGTGCAGCTGACTTTCTCCATTTCGGAGTTCAAACAAGCAGCATGCAGATGAATAACGCGCGCGTCTCGCTGTTTTGTTTCCTCCCCCCACCTCCACGTGCCATTCCTCGCTTCTGTTAAAATTTACTCCGCGAAACTACGACTGCAGTTTTCCTACACTATCTACCAGGTGGCTGACTAGGGGCACATTGGCCCGTTTTTTCTTGTTTCACACATGGTGCATGTGATGAGTGAAAGATTATTTTTCTTCGCCATGTTTCAGTTTGCTCCATTACTTCCCTCAGAAAATCGGTTGCAACACTTTTCCGTTACACACTGAACCCGCAGAGGCCTGCTCGTGGACCAATGTTCCCGTGCCCGTCATTCTTCGAAGTTTTACAATAAAGTTGTGCCTGATACCTAAACGACCAGATGAGTAAATTGTAAAATCGATTCACGGCAAACAATCCGTCTGGGTTTTCCAGGCGCTTTTTTGCTATTTCCAGGCGCTGTCCGGTTTTGGCAGATATATTCCCAGGCGGCTCCTGGGAATCGACTCGAATCGACCGCCAATCGGCCATTTTCCAGGCCACGCCTGGGAATAAAT
>NW_026267415.1:215476-216896 GCF_000697945.3 Frankliniella occidentalis | reverse complement strand
GGCTGGGCGAGGCGGGGCTGCGCTTCTACGCGAATCGCTGGCCTGCCCGGCCCGACCTGTTCGGCCCCGCACGCGGCTCCCTGCATGCAAATCGAATAAAGACCGCCGAAATGAGGAGGGGGCACCTGCTGGGCCGGGCTGGGCCGTGTCTCCCGCCCGGGGGCGGCCGCCACCCACCCTCCTCTACCGCATTCTGCAAGAGGCAAATTGGTAAATTGAAGAGGGTAGGAGCAGAGAGTAAAGAGGTAGAATTACAGGATGACTACACGTCGCATTTGCGCCGGTCCTCATCAAGGGTGGCGCGGACCGCAACGTAATGGACAAGGGGAGGAAATTGTGCGTGTTTTCGTTTCATGAATGATTTGCATGCGAAACGAGCCACCTGAAACACTCATGCACGAGAATGTCGCGGACGGGGCCTGACCTGTGCCGTGGTGAGGCCAGTCTAGCCAGAGCCTGGCACATGGACGGCTTGAGCTGCAGCAGGGAGAACCCTGCGTCTGTGCACCAGTAGCAGGCTACCCAGTGGCACCGCCGAGCGATCTCTGTATTCCTGCGGTCACGACCGGGGAATGCCGTGACAGCCCGGCAATGGCGCTGCACAACACAGGTGGACGCTGCTGCTCGGGCTCGGGTGGGGTGTACACCTCGGGTCCGACACCACCACCGCCGCGCCACCAGGGCGGGGGGCCGAGGAACACGGGGCCCGGCGCATGACTGTCGGGAGGGATAGAAGAGACAAGGCGAGGCGGGGGAGGGGATGGGAGCAGTCGGCAGGGTACAGGAAGAGGGGCGTGCTGACTGCAAATAACAGACTCGCCTCGCCCGGCCCGCTGCCTGCCCGCTCTGCCAGGGGTACCGCAGCGCACCGCAGCCAGGACCAGGGCCCGTCTCCCCAGCACAGTATGTCGAGGGGGGGGGGTAAGGGCCGTAACGGTCCGTCAAAGGAATGCCCGGCCCGTGTCCTGCCGAGCCGAAGGGGAGCCAGCTGCGGGAGATGAAAAGGGAGAGTACTGCTGTGGGCCGGGCCCGGGGATGGGGTGGGGGCCTCGGCGAAGACGAGGGCGAAGAGGATACGCATCACCACAATTCTGCACCACACGAGTAGAGTAGAGAGAAGATGAGGTAGTATGATACAGCTCTCTACGGACGGAGGGAACTCGAAAACTTTTGGCCACCGGACGTCTTTGGCAACGGTGCCTCCAGCAGTCGGTCATTCAGTCAGTCGGCCAGGCAGCCCCCGCCCATCTGCTGCGCCAGCGGTCTCTTCTCTCCTCCGCCCCACTGTTCCTCGACTTCTTTTGATCCCCACGCGCCGCCTTCCTGGCTGCGCCGCTGCGCTCCTCTCTCGGGGCCGAGCCCGCCGAGCCTCACCTGCTGAGCTGTCACGCGGACCGACCCCCGCACCCCCCTCCGCCTG
>NW_026267415.1:212038-215051 GCF_000697945.3 Frankliniella occidentalis | reverse complement strand
CAGAGGCCCCAGGGGCCCGGGCCGGGCATTGTTGTTATTATGATGATGATTATGATTATTGTGCAGCCACTCGGTCTACATTTCTCACTTGTTGTCGCGCCAGGCTTTCCTGCTTCCCGTTGTTCCCCTCCGCCCTCTCCCCTTTCCCCACCTTTTCCCTCCTATGCCGCGCCGCCGCACCTACCCCTTTCCCTACCACCCTATTTATTCCAATGGGGTGGTTTTAAGTCCTCAACTACCGGCATTCTCTTCAGTGTCCTGCGTCGGGGCGCCTGCACCAACACGGTAGGTGTGTACGTACCCGTGTTGCGGCGCCGCAATTCCTCTTGCTCCTTTATGTCGACTTCCCGCAACTTTCACAGGTTGAGGAAACAAGAAAAAAAAGTAAAACTGGAACTTTTTACAGTGTATATCAACTTGTCGTGCAAAATTTTGTCCGTATCTGGCAGGGGCCTGGGCTGGGCGGGACGGGGCGCGACTGCTATTCTAGTCCGGGTGGGTCGGTCCGGAAGCGTGGAGCAACTCGCACACAAACGTCCGGCCGACCACAGCGGCGCAGCGGAAGCACGGGGCCGGGTCGGGCCGGACAGCAGCGCTGCTGGTGAAGGCCGCGCTCAAACCAAATGTAATAACACTACGTACTTGAGAAAAATTTTAAAGACAATCTGGTACTGAAACATACGTCAGCCGTGAAAACTGCCGCTTGCTGTAGATAAATATAAAAAGCCAGCAGAAAGAGTTCGTCGCGGCCAGTGTAACCCTCGCGTAGAGCGATTAGAAAGCCTCACTAAAGAACGTTTTTATGATTTTATTGATGAAAATCGCTGTAAGGAAGTTTCCGAATACACAACAGTAGTTGCACTTTTGTAAATGTCCCATACGAGGTTAATTGCGGCGCTGGGTCACTTTTGACGATGGTACTAGTACCCCTTTAACATTAGAAATGCTTCAATAAACCGACTTAAAAGAAAAAATACATAAAACAGCCTCTATTGCAAAAAACCCTGACAAGTTAAGCCTGTTCCTAAGTAATAATTAGAAGATGAGACCATACTGAACATTTATTTCTAGATATTTGGGAAAACTATAACAAGACACTGGTCTAAAAGTTCTTTTGTCTGGTTTCATGATCCGTTTCTTGACAAAAATATGCCAAAACAGGATGAGGAATGAATCAATAATGCTATAAGGTGCATGCAAAGTGTACTTTTTATTTTACTTTCGTAATTTTAGTTTTAAAAAATAAACAAAACTTATTATTTCTAAAAATCCTGCATTGAAAGAATCTTTTCACAATATTCATTATGACCACGTTTGAATTCAGCGAAGGCATTTTACTGCCGGATGTATAAAACACCAAGTAACGAAGAAAGGAGGCACATGGAGAGCCTCGCGCCCTGGCATGTGATAACGCCTGTGGTCATACCGTGCGATTTGTCCCAGAACACAGATTAGACACACCTGTTGCACTCCACGAGGACGGACGGTAAGAATTCCAGAATTGTCCGTCGCTGAATCAGGCATGCAGCTACATCGATGCAGGAAGCCGTATTGCGTGCAAGGCGGAGCCGTCGAAGGGACCGCATGCCGCACGCCGCCAGGTCCTGGCCTAGGTCGGGGAAGTAGAATCTCCGGTTTCGGGGGTCCTGATCAGTGGTGGCACAGCCTAGTTTGAGCTCGAGCAGTGACGAAGCATGAGCACGGATCAAGGACAGCATGGTCTCTTTGAAATCAATCTGGAAGGCAACAAGCAACCACAACAGCCCTCCATGCTGAGAGGGGACCATAACCAAATTTGGACCATGGTAATTATAAACCGCCAGGCAACGCAACCTCGTCATACGCTGCACACAGCGCAGCTGCTTCTCGCTTGATAAATCTATTGAAAGTTCCTCTAGCTCCACCGGCAGGTCCGGGTAGTCTCCTCTGAATAGAGGATCACATTTAACTTTTAGTCGCTTGAGTGATGACATCTTTTCCACCTCTTCCATGACTATTGGCTTAACGTCACCCACGATTTCCAGCTCCTCGAGTTGTGGCGCCAAGACACGCAGCAGTGTCTCCGAGCCATCGCCCTTTAAGTTCTTTATGCAGCGTGCGCTTTGCCATCGCTTGCAGTTTTGGAGGATGTCATTCACCTTAAGTCGGCCATTATCAAGATCGTTCTCAGCTATAGAAAGGACTGGCGCTGTAAATGTGTCAATTCTCGGCGGTCCCACGTATGGAGTTGCAGTTTGTGTGGCAGGCGCCGCCACGTCAGGGACCTGAGAGGTGGAGAGAGCAGATGAGACAACGGGTAGATAAGTAAAATCTACAATCTGGCGTGTCTATGAGGTGGGTGCTGTTAGGCAGCTCCAGGATTCCATTTACTGCATTATTTGTACCAGGTGGCTGACTGGTTATAGCGACATGGGCCCGAACCCGTACCGGCCGGGTCTCATGTCGTGTGCAATCGGGGCCCATGTCGGGTTGTCGGGTGCAATCGGGGCTCCATCCGGGCTTATATCTCGTGGGCTCATGTCGCTATAACGGGCTGACTCGCACCGTGCAATTTCTTTGTTAGACTGTACCGCATGCACGCGTGCCTCCTGTCAGAAATAACCCGTGCAAAACCGCGCCTCCTCGGTGCAGACGCGGGCAAATCTGTGCATTGCGCGCGCCGAGGGGTGTGGAACTGGTCAAAAAAGTGTACACATGATTGTGTCTAGACAATTATTGTTTCAGATTGTGTGTGATTGTGTGCGATTGTTTATGATTGTGTCGATGATTGTCTCTGATTGTTTCAGATTGTTGGGTAAATATTGGGACATAATTTTAAAAACTTTGTCATGATTGTGTGTGATTGTTTTAGATTGTGTGTGATTGTGTGAATTGTGTGTGATTGTTTCAGATTATGTATGATTGTGTGTGACTGTTTCTGATTGTTTCAGATGGTTGAATAAATATTGTGATATATTTTGCAACATTGTGTCAGATTATGACCTGATTGTGTGTGATTGCTTCGTGATTGTGT
>NW_026267415.1:199416-202278 GCF_000697945.3 Frankliniella occidentalis | reverse complement strand
GGGGAGGGGACTGGGCGGACCGTCTTACACGCGGCGAGGCTCATCCTGAGGACTTCATAATCGTGTTAAACCACCTATTTACTTGAGTTATGGACTTTACCCAACTTCCGCGACATGATAAACGCTATGGGAGAATTCTCCCCGCACCCCTCCACCTGCCCCCTTCCGGCGGTGGCAGCGTCGCACTCCGCAAAAGTGTCAACTTTAGCACCTTTTCTTCCTCGCTCGTCTGCCGGCGGCGCTTCTGCCAGCCCCCTCCACCCCCTCCCCCCGGTTTTTGTGTGTCGTGATGTTTTAGCTCCTGTCAAATATCTCAGAATATTAGTCTTTCAGCCCTTCGCCTAGCACAACTTTGTCCTGTAGTTTTGCCTTTTATTCGGAATCAGGAGAACTAGTCATAAGCGCAGCGCACTGGGGCCCCGAAGATGCAAAGGAGACGATGCAACATCTCGCAATATCTCCTACTCTGGAAACTCAAGTGTCGTACAAGTATCACACATTTATAAGTGCAGTCCCATAGTGTTCTACAGTTATAAGTGTAGGACCAATGGCCAGTACTGCAGTTAGAACTGTAGGACACCATGCGCACTACAGTTTTAAGTGTAGAACACATGACATGGTGTCCGACACCTCAAGGTGCCAGCTAACCCAAGTGTCGGACACCCCTTTCAGTTATAACTGTAGTACACATTGTGTACTACACTTTTAACAGTAGGAGACATGGTGTCCTACACTTTTAACTGCAGTACGCCTTACCTTGGTCATACACTTTTAACTGTAGGACACCATTGTACTGCACTTATAAGAAGTGTGATATTGTCCGAAACATGAGTTTCCAGAGTAACGGAAAAGGATGACGGGAGTTCCTTCCCCAATCATTTCCACAAATTAGTTTTCAAAGAGGGCTTATTTTCTGCACCGCCGTCCGCGTGATCGTCTAGAAAAAGTCAAGTTTGTTTCATTTCTAAAGAAAGACAGTAATTGTTGAAAAACGCCAAAATTAATAGTTTCAACCAAAAACCGCGTATTGGTAAAAGATTGAATTGTCGCTGAGCGAAGCTCAGTCCAAGTCGCTGAGGGGTCAGGCGATGTCTCCGTCGTGAGTCTGTCTGTCTGTCTGTCCGTGTCTGCGTTCCTCTTTTTCTGGAAAACGGCTGCACCGATGACAAAATAGAAGTTTGCTTTAACATCGACAATTTAAGGGAGACTCAGTGTCCCCTTTCCGTTCGCTACGGACTAATTTGAAATATATGGCCCTTTTTTCGAAGAGGGAGCTTCAGATGTTGCTGTTTCGGTGGTGGCTACACTGAGTGAAAAAGAGCGCGAACACGCAAATGGGTCCTTGGGCCCACTTCGCGACTTTCTGATTCTCTCACACGTGATCATAATGTCAGATGGTCAAACCGAGTGTGAAATTTTTAGTTTTAGAGTTGCGGAACTCGACTTACCAAGTTTCGCCGGTGTCCGGTGAAAAGAAGCGAAAGTGATAATTTGAATGGTTTACGCAATTACTTACGTGTAGGTAGGAGGGGATGAGGGGGTTCGGGGATCGGGAGAAATGTGCAAAGGTAACTATTGTTTCGGGGTCATCTTGACAAAAGAAAACGAAAATGTTTTATGCTCCAAGACGATCGGAATCGCAATGGCAGAGTTATTGCCACCCAAATTGACAATTTGGTCGTTTTTGCACACATTTACCCCTTGGAGGGCTAATAACTTTGCCATTTCGACTCTGATCGTCCTTGAGCATAAGAGATTTCTTTTTTGATTTTGGAAAAGGAATCCAAATCTTGTATTACACTTTTAATTTTGTAACTTCCAAAAAATCCTAATTTTCAATTTTTCTATTGTAACAAAATGTAATGGTCTTTACTTGTAGAATGATTAGAAGTCACCTAATCATTCAATAGGACATGCCAAAACGATTACTAAACACAGAACTTATTTTCACAATAGCCATGGACTTGCAAGGGACCGAACAATATTGTAGCCAATATCGCAAACTTAAGTAGAATAGGCCCATCGAAATCAGGACAAGGTATACCATGTTGTTAAATTGATTAGCTTTGTCTGGAGTCACATTATGTTAAATGATATCCAATAAAATGATGGGAGCATTGAAATTAAACTCTATGATACGATACATTATAGAACTCTCAATTAAATACACTTCAGCGACTCGTGATCCTTCAAATGCCTCAGAGATATCTGATAAAAATGAATGGAAGAGCGACAAGTTAAACTTGTCGTAGGAGATAAGTTTAAATGTATTTTGAAATTAAAGTAAATATTAGGGTATTTAATTTCACTTCAACCAGAGGCAATCCAATAGAATTTCACCTTAAAAAATAAATGGAATTGAATGAAATAGGAGTATCATGCTTCATATGGCATCACACTAAAGGGTACATTAAGTAGGGGGAGGGCAGTGGGGATAGGAAGGGACAGTAGCAGACATGTTCTGTAGGTGAACTGCAGGAATGCATAAATTTAAGCCCCCCCCCCCCATCTCCCTTCTCCCTTCTCCTCTATATCCAGCCACTGTCACAGTTATGTGTTTACCAAAACAAATCAACCATGTGTTTTGATGAATAGAAACCAGACTTCCCAGTATCAAGATTTTCTAGTGGACTTCCAAACATATTCTAGTGCATAGTAATTACTCAAGTTGACTATTTGCTAAAAGTACATGTTGTAGAGGGGGGGGGGGGGTTGCAAGGGATTTGAACTCTGGTGGTGATTAGAGCGACCCAACCGGACCGGGCGACGGTTGAAGGTTTGGCTGGCAGAAAGGGTTGAGGGTAGGAGTGGGGTACTTTACTGAACAAAAATTGAGGTACGCCCTGTTTAAAAAATAAGGGG
>NW_026267415.1:193339-199366 GCF_000697945.3 Frankliniella occidentalis | reverse complement strand
GATTGTTTCGGATTGTGTGTGATTGTGTGTGATTGTTTCATGATTGTTTCTGATTGTTTTTCCCGATGTACACATATTGTGTCCAGTTCCACACCCCTCGGCGCGCGCGGACCGGCACCCGGACGTTTCCCGGGCAAATCAGTTCGTTTCACGTGCGTTTCACGTGCGCTTCACGTGCGTTTCACGTGCGTTTCGCGTACGTTTCGCGTGCGATTCGCATGCGTTTCGGCAGACGCGGGAGCAGCGACTCGGACGAGTGATCTCGTTAAGACCTTTTAAATCGATAATAAGGTTTGAAGCCTAGGAAATAAGTCAAGCCACGAGGCCTCGGAACCCTATCAATCTTAGGATCGTTAGCTCGATCGTTAGAAGAGGGCGAGAGGAATCCGTTGGTGTAGTCGAAAGTCGAAAAAAGACATCGGATTATGAGAGATTTGATAAAAAAAAAACAACTCTAGAAATATACAGAATAACCCAAAACCGATTTTTTTTTTGTAGGAGCGTGAACACGTGTGGCCGCAGGATGCTGGGGTTCTCGCAGGAAATAGCCCGAAATGAGGCGTGACGTCGGGGACCTCGAGTAACCGGCTTGGACCTCGGGGAGCCGTCTGGATCCGCTCCAATCGTCGGGGACCCCTATTACCAGCCACGAACCTTGGGGACCCGCCGAGGACGTCACGGTACCGAGCCCGTCGTCTTGCCCATCGTCGAGGACCTCGAGTACCAGCCGGGGACCTCGGGGCGGGGCGGGGCGGGGACACATCGGGAACTACTTTGTCCTGCCTCCGCCACTGTGCATCTCCGGGACCCGTCTGCCTGGTGCCTCGTAGACTCATCGGGAACGTCCTAGTCACGCACTCATCGTTGGGGAGCCGGTGGTGGCTACTTTTCGGTTCTACCGGAGTAGTCCTTGACTAGGGTTTAGCTGTGTATATAGCTCGGTGTACGAGGGAATATCGGATTTGACGACCCCTCGAAACCGGCAAAGGCACGGATTCGCCCGCGTCTGCACCGAGAAGGCGCGGTTTTGAACAGGTTATTTTTGAAAAGGAGCGCGGCCGGGCTTCTTGCACGGGGCCGCGGGCAGC
The DNA here is from genome assembly GCF_000697945.3 of Frankliniella occidentalis. Taxonomy (NCBI): domain Eukaryota; kingdom Metazoa; phylum Arthropoda; class Insecta; order Thysanoptera; family Thripidae; genus Frankliniella; species Frankliniella occidentalis. Next base: position 198,278 of record NW_026267415.1, on the reverse strand, counting down.
TGAGATTGGCAGAAACGCCCGCACCCTTGCATGCGGTACAGAACAACTAAAACAGTGCGCGGCGAGAGTCAGCCTGGAGTCAGTATTAGTAAAGTAGGGTATTAGGGGAAGTAGGGGATTGTCCACAGCTATACACCTGCCAGGTCTAATTGGTAGCTTACCTTCACCAATTCGCCATTCGCCCGCAGCTGCAGCAACAGAGCACGAAAAATGTCACCGACACCTCCCAGCTGCAAGGGGGTCCTCCAGGTGGCTCCGTCTTCCTCGGCCAATAAGACGCTGCACTCGGCGGTGGTGAGCAGGCGCAGGCTGTCGTCGACCTGCACCGCCAGCTGCAGGTGGTCGTCCGCGAGGTCCTGCGGGGCTCCATCATCGCCGGCCGCCTCCCGCCGTACCTGCTCCTGCACCGCCTCCTCCATCTGGCGCAGCTGCTCGTTCGACGTATCCAGCTGGCGGTTCAGGGCCTCCACCGCCAGAGGAACCACCTTCTGCAGCTGCTGCACCACCTGCCGTGCCGCGTCTACGCTGCGCTTCAGTTTCTGCACCTTCGTCTCCTCTGTTCTCTGCTTCTTGCAGCGCGGAGCGCCGTCGTTCTCGATCAGCTGAATCACGTAGATGTTGTCTATGAGGTCATCTTGGTCGACCTCCAGGTCCTAGTAAGAAAACAGCGCAGGGTAGAACTTGAAACTGCGAGATCTTTTGCAGATGGTTATAATATTACTCATGCCAGATAATGAATATGCCACGGTAACCAAGTTTCTGCTTTACAGCTGTTTCCAGTAAATTCTGTACAAAAGTGCTAGGTTAAAACGTCAAACAGGGTTATCAACTTTTTATAGACCATTCTAGCGATTCGGGAAGAACAACTCAAAGAAACAAAAAGTGCCGGATACAGAACTCATGAACATCAGATAGCAGATCACATTTTATTACTTCTGTGACATAGCCTCAAGTTTTGAACAACAATTTTTCCTTACCAAAAAGTTATTGAAGATTAATGTCACATGACCTGCTTTCAGTAACTGTTTCCAGGCTTTTATGATTCACTGTGGTTTTCTCCCCGACACACTAATGAAGGTAATGATTTACCGTGGAGTAAAAACTACAAATTACCTGCATGCATTATTGCTATATTCACTTAAGGCTCCGATATGGGAAAGCGTATGGGAGAGCGTAGGCGTAAGCGTAAAAGCGTAGCGCTCGGGTAGCGACCTAACCTTGCATTGGCACAAATTTTGTATGAGATCTTCTTTAAAATAGTAATATTATCACCGCAGCGTAGTCCGAATGCATGACAACACCAGAAAATGCTTTTCAACACTCGTCAAAACCGAAAATGAGCCAAGATGAGGTTAGAGCGCGTACCCCCACTCAACTCATTTACGCCCAGCCGCTACGATTTACGCTTACGCTTTACGCTCTCCCACACGCTTTCCCATATCGGAGCCTTAAGTGAATATAGCATATTACGAAAGTAATCCTATGCAAGCTACCTTTCGTAACATTACACCTATTTCACAATAATTAGTGGTTTTAATGTTTTCTTGTTTTGATTTTACTCACCTTCCTGCAAGTTGGGCACTTTCTCCCCAAGCCTGGATTGTCCACACATTCTGCGCAAATGGTGTGTCCGCAGGGTAAGACTTTGGGTCTGTTACGGTCCAGGTTGAAGTCGGCAAAGCAAATGTCACACTGTAGTTCCATCTGAAATAGAATAGTCAGCAATGAGAGGACAGATAGTCTCCAATCAACATAAGTCGACTTCTATATGCTTGTCAAAATAGACTGCTGACTTTTAAACCGCACATCACATTTGAACAACCTTGATTCTTTAGTTTCACACTGAAAGACAACAATGGCTTGATCTGCTTCAACTCCACTACGTCACCGATTAGCACATACAAACTAAATTTGTTGACAACTAGGCACTAGCACCTTGGGCTGAAATACAATAACATGCGAAAGAGGTTAGGTAGTCTGGAAAATGAACTGCCGCGAGAATAAAAACAAAACCAAGGAGGGGTGCGTGATTTCTCATACACGTGGAGATTTTAAATTCTCATATTTGTTCTCTGGCCTAGATCTTTCGACTTCCGGGGCCAATCTCGCCCTAAAATTTTCGAGTCTGGAGTGGTAGAGTCCGACTAGACTAAGGTCGCGATTGGGCGCCGTTGGAATCCCTATGCTGCCTGTGAGTTTTTAGTCGCGACCTTAGGCTGGTCTGTGGCACCGGAAGAGATCTCTGTTTATCCGGCCCACAAAGTCAGTTTTGGCGCATAGCAATTTGCTAAAAATGCGGTAAAATGTTTGAAAGTCTTGATACATGGACCTCAAGGGCCAACTGCAGGGGTGGTATTTACAGGTTTTCTGCAGAAAAAGATCAAAGTGATGTTATTTGACATGGAGCATGTCATTTTGAGGTCAATTTGACCCACTCGAGGTGGGCTCACTCAAGGTGGATAGAGCCGGTAGAGAACGGTGGTGACCTTGGACCCACTGAGCTCCTGGCTCAACTTGGAGGATGCACCCTTACTACACCCTCTCGCGTCGCTTCTTGGCCGGTTTACCGGTTTAAAAGGCTGTAGTGTATTTCGGCTGACGGAGGCAGAAGAAGAGCGGGTAGAACATAAAAATTTCTGATTGGTCGAGCCTCTACCCCCTCTACCGGTGTGATGTAGAGGCGGGAACTGATCAGAGAATTTAAAACTGTATTGTTGTTGCTTTACATTAGGTGACAAAATGACAGTTTTAAATTGAAAGCATGGAGTAATTTTTACAATAAAATTACAATAAATAGGCGTGGTTTACAGTAAGGCTCTGTCACCGGACCAGCCTACTGTCCAGACCAAAGCCTGGTAATGCTGTTCCTCCATCACTCAAGTAGTATCCGTACCGAACCAGCCCAGCCCGGCGCGGCGGCCGCCCGGCAATTTCGCTTGCCAGCGAGCATTCCCAGAGTCGGGTCGATTAAAGTCTTCCTCTCTGTTGTGATTTTCATCAATCTTTAGTAAGTAAAGTATTCTTTTCTGTTCCCCGCTTTCCTTTCTTTTCTTATTTTTCTCCTTCATACATAAGAACAGGTAGCGACTCCCGGAGAGCCTGAATAAGCTGAGCTGGGAAACAAATCAAAATAATTTGTGTCGCGCTTTCATTATCAGAGAATAGGCAGGCAGTCTACACGTAAAAATGCACCATTTTAACGAAAGACGAGTTCGTATGCCACATTTCATAAGTGTCTCAAATGCCACACAACTGTAAAATCCCACAATAAAGAAGGAAGAGTACAACATTAAATTTGAAAAAGAGCAGGGGAAATTTGGAGACGCAAATGCCACTGCTGCTCTCCTCTCCAGAGGTCTGTCCTCTCCGCCTCGCGAGAGCGGGGAAGATCCAGAGACAGGCGGCGCTCCGGCGGTGGTGCGTTATCGCGCGACGTTTTGTGACGGGGCGTGACGAATGCTCTGCTGCCGCCGTCACGGCGCCGTGAGGTGACGGGGTAAGCGAGGAGGGGCGTGGAAGAGGCGCCCGCTCCCCGTCGAGGAAAAGCGCCACGTCTAAATTAAAATGGCACGCCGTGCCGCAGTGAAACGCACGCCAGCAATCAAGAACTAAAGTTCCAATTTGCGGATTGTGCGGGGTGTGGCGGGGCGCGGAGGGGCGTTGAAGGGCTCCACTAACTATACGATCTGAGCGAGAAAGGAGCAGGCGAGGGAGAGACGGAGAGAGAGAACAAAAGAGATTGAGGGTAAGAGGAGTGAGCCCTGCTGCCTTGGCGCCTTACAACGCGCTCCGTCAAGTTGAAGAGGGGCAGTTGGACAAAGCAAGGAAAGGTGCGTAGGCTATTTTTCCCCCCTACTTTTCAGATGAAGAGAGCGTGTAAGAGAAGGCAAGGGGGGCAAGGGAAGGAGTAAAGAAAGCCGATGCCAAAGGGATAAGGCAAGAACAGGGGGAGGTGGGGCGACCCGGTCCCTGCACCGCCAGAAATGGCGATATCGTTTCGATATCGTATATCGCATTTGTGTCGCTTTTCGTGTCGCTATCGACACAAAAGTGGGCACAAAAACGACATGCGATATCTAAACGATATCGTTGCGATATCGCCCAAATTTCGGTATCGCTCCATTTCTGGCGGTGTGGTGTACTGTAAACATGATGTACTAAACATGACATGCACTTGATTATGAGTGACAAGCTGTCTTGTCATTTAAAAATTCGGATTTAGAAAATTAAAAAATAATACTTGCATACACAAAAAGAGTATGGAGTACGACGGACGGACTATAGTCACTCTCTTGTTCGAAGCTCGGAGTTATACAAGGGCAGTATACAAAGCCGCCAGCAAGGGGTGTGTGAGCCGCGTGATCCGTGTCCGGACGACAACACACTCAGTGCCCCGCTGCCTTCCGGGCGCATTGCCTCCACGTGATTAATTTATCGGGTGAGTGCGGGAGTGCGGGGAGGAAGAAGAGATGAGTGGAGGGGGGAGGGATTCGTCATCGCCAGGGAGATAACATCGTTATTCCTTCTTTATCGAAAAGGGGTTCCGACTTCCTTTATTCCCCTCGTCTGAAGACGCGGCCCCAGCAGCGCCAGCGGTGGCGCCTCTAGGGAGCGTAGGCAACAGGGCGCCGCCCGGCCGGCGGGGGGCCCACAGGGGGGCCACGGGCGGCGGGCAGTCTGGAATGAGATGATGGTTTACTCCGGGAAACTCTTTTTCCTAATACAATCAATAAAGAGCCACCCCGTCCCTTCATCGGGCAGTGGGAGTGGCGCGGGGCCCATGGGAGCCCCCCGGCCGGCGGGGCCCCTCCTCCCTCCTCCTCCCCTCGCGCCCCCTTCCGGGCTCCCCGCGGGGCCAAGTGGTGGCGGGCGCGCTGGAGCACCCCAACATCCAATCTCTCTCTCTCTCTCTCTCTCTCTCTCTCTCTCTCTCTCTCTC
>NW_026267415.1:184337-189008 GCF_000697945.3 Frankliniella occidentalis | reverse complement strand
CTGGCCTGAGCGAAGCGACCCGGTTTGGAACCGATTCTAACCGACTCTTCTGCTGCAGTCATTGTGGTTCGAACGCGACCACAGCATTCGGGTCTATCTCAACCGAATCCGTAGCACTGGTGTGGCGGAGCGTAGTGAGTGCGAGCGGAGCGCAGACGAGAGGTGAAGCGGGGGGAGTGAGAGAGGAAGTCGTAGGGGATCCGGTGAGGAAGAGTCGGTTTCGGTTCGGGTCCGGGTTGAGACGCTCCAGGATTCGGTTTGGATTCGGGTCCAAACCGGGTCGCTACGCTCAAGCCAGGTTTAGTGTCGGACACGATGTCACTCAACAACTCTTGGCTATCAAGCAAAAGTGCTTTGGTTTCCTACCAAATTTGCTTGCAAGACAAACAGTCATTTCTAGAGAGTCGCATGAAAAACAATTGTACAGTTGTAATTTACAAAAAAGGAAATTTACAGCGATAAGGGGACAGGTGCTTCGTGAGGAGATGAAAGTGGGGAGGGTGCATGCTGATGAGGTTAGCGGGGGTGAAGGAGAGGGGGGGGGAGTACTGGCAAGCTGCTGCCCGCCGCGCGCGGCGCTATTAAATTATATGCGACATCCGCCTCGGCTGCTCGGGATAATGTAACGCCTGTCCGGCCTCGTCTCCTTCCAGTGGAGTAGCCAAAGATATCGAGAGGAACAGAGGGAGCGAGAGCGAGGGAGGGAGAGGGAGAGGGAGAGTGGGAGAGAGCTTCTCTCTCTATGTCTCTGCCTTTCTCACTCTTCTACTGCTCTCGTGTACAATCCCGCCCACGCAACTATGATCTTTTAAATCTGCCGCGCCATCACGGCCGCCCACCCTTTCCCGCCGGCCCCGCCCTGGTCGAGCCGCCCCGCCAGCTGCTATTATGAGGGACCCGGCCCCGCCGGCCAGGCCATCTGGGCCGGGTTTAACAATCCATGTTGTAGTAGTGTCCCCGGGTGGGGCCGGGCCGGGCTGGGCCCCTGGCCCTTACTGCGTGCTCGGCTTTGTATCGGGGCGCTGGGCAGTGGCGCCGGAGGTGGCGGGAGGAGAGCAGGGCGGACAGACAGACATTGAAAGCTAGAACAATCACCAGTTTCAGCAGAAGCGCCCAGAGAGCCCGACGACCGGCATCAGCCCCCATCTTCCGCTGCATTTACACGTCCCTCCTCCCTGCAGGCGCAAAAGTGAGAGAATGGAAGCAGTAAGTAAAAAGACAGGCTGGTCCCGCGCGCAAGTTTTGTTTGAGGTTTCCGTATTTGAGTTTCGGCGCGCTTTGCTCGCACGCAAGCGTTTTGCAGCGCTGCAGACGTGCTCGCCCATACTGTTCCAGGCTCTCGCTCTCTTTGTCCCCTTACTGCTCCCCGCTCTCTCTCCCTCCTACCCTTCCCCCTCTCTCCTGCACTCGCTCGGGCAGACCGCGTCTCACCCCGTCGTTGCCTTCCTCTCGCACGACAAAAGACGCGAATCCGAGCAGCAACAGTAGTGGCGGTCCCCTCACCGCCTCTCTCGCACTCTCTGGCCGGCCATCAGCCTCTCCCTCTCTCCCTCCCTCTCACTCGCGCCCTCTTATGCCGGTCCAACGCGCGCCAAGTTTAGAGCGGTACAAGGCACAAGGCGGACGCGCCGGCCCGGCCCCGGCCTGCATGCGGGCCGAGGAGCAAAGTGAGTGGGAGAAAGGGAGAGAGAATGAGAGAGAGAGAGAGAGAGAGAGAGAGAGAGAGAGAGAGAGAGAGAGGGGGGGGAATCAGAGCTTGGACCGAATGTCTCTGACACCCTCGCACTCAGGCAAGAGCAAGACTTGTCTACGAGATTCGCGTTCTTCTATTGTACTCAGGAAATGCCCGTCGCACTACTTGCTACTAAATACTACTTCGTTCCGAGAGAACGCCAATTGTAGAAGCCTGGACCTTTGTGGGGGCTGACATCGTGGAGGGATAGAGACCCAGAGAGACAGAGAGGGAGGGGGGAGGGAACTAGAGGCGGGCTTGAGCCCCTGGGCGGTGGGCAGGCCCGGCGCGCACGGCTGCATGCGGGCGGCCCGCTCGGCTGGCCACAGGCGCTCAGCCCGCTCCGCCGCTCCGCCAGGTCCACCGGAGGAGAGAGGCACAGGGTCGCCACCACCGTTCAGGGAAATAAAAATAAATAATGAAACGGCGCTCCTGCCCCCCCCCCCCCGCTGTATCGAGTCCAATTCACGGCCACCGGCACAGGGCGGCCAGGGCGGCACAAGCCCCGGTGGCTTTCAATGGTACACTGAGTCTGAGTCCTGGTCTGGAGAGCTGAAAACAAATACGGTCACCGGTCCCGATGTAATTAAAAGTTATGCTGCTGGACGCTGCCGCGCCCCACGCTGCCGTCCGCCACCCGCGACACTGGCTTTGAAGTCCGAGAGAAATAACGGTCCGATGAATATCTCTCTCTCCTCTCTCTCCTCTCTCTCCTCTCTCTCTCTCTCTCTCTCTCTCTCTCTCTCTCTCTCTCTCTCTCTCTCTCTCTCTCTCTCTCTCTCTCTCTCCCACTCACCCACCCATCTCTCTCCTACTTAATTTTGGGAACATTAATACCTCAGAGGTGCACAGACTTGTTGGTGCTTGGAATAATTACATTGTACTTGATCCTTGATATTTCGAGTGCATATGGCTTGAATTGAAGACATATGTACTCGAAAAATCAATGATCAAGCAAAATGCACTCGGCCCAAGAAGGTGAGGTGGTATGGTGGTGATGGTGGTGGTGGTTGCCGCTGTTTAAAAAGTCGTTTCCGGTGTAGATAAATAGCGCGTGTGTGGTGTTGTTCACTCCGCCGCCGTGAATGACGACACGGGTCGCAGGGGCACGCTTGGAGCACGAGGCGCGGCGCAAACCAAAAATCCGATAATTGTCTGGCGCTGTGTCATTGTGAGGCAGGGCGGCGCGACGAGCGGCGAAGGGCGAAGAATGCGGCCGCATATCGACCCGCCAGGCGCACTAGTGGAATTTGAAAGAGGAAAAGGATATTACTCTCCATAAATTGTGTGGATACACCGCATATCACATCACCTACACACACCCACGCTGCCTCCGAATGAGGAACATTTTCGGATGTGCGATGTGCCAAAAGAACCTGCACATGGTGATCACGACGTCTGGCCAATGAAGGCACAAGTATGTAAATTTTCAAAGGAAACTTCATACCTTCACTCCCTTATTTGTATACGAATAAGCACCTAGAAGTGTGCAACATTTTCACACTTTCGCGTTTCCAGTGCAAAACGCCAGAACTAATGCTATATTTGCACTGTAGTGTTCATTTACTTTGATAAATATTCCTGTTTTTAGAAGGATTTTGATGGTGAAGTTGGTTTCCATGTAGTTTTACGGATAGTAAAGGCAACCAAAAAACAAACTGACCTTCATGTCATAGTGGTTCCAGTACGGATAGTATTGCGGGGCCGTTCCAGTGCCAGACCGAGCAGAAGGGCTCCAGTTTGTGGGAGCTCCCCTCGGACCAGACGTGAAATCTTACTCCTACTTCCCCTTCCCCGCCGAGACTCTCCCCGTCCCCAACCTGGGAACCCTTCTCCCCTTTCAACGGACAACATCCGGCATCTTGCCCCCAGCTAGCAGCGGCGGCGCGCTCGACAAGGTGACTCCTGATCGAAACGTCATCCAGCTAACGTTATGGGCGGGGAGAGAGAGAGAGAGAGAGAGAGAGAGAGAGAGAGAGAGAGAGAGAGACCTTCGGGCTTCCAAACGTTACACAAGCTGAGTAACGCTGTAGGGCTGGATAGTCGCAAGGTCGACTCATCTTGCGTAACACAGGGCCCTCATGACCTTGCGGGGGAGTAAGATACAATTACTGCTCACGGATCATTCGACCGTCATTACAACATCCCGCCAGGTAAAGCTCTGGAGTACTACTGCTATCGCGTAACGCTTGTTCTTACACATTAACTGGATTTCTATCTTTTACTCGCGTTAAAACACACTGTTTGGGTTTTTTGTGGGAAAAGGGGAAACTTTGAGGAACCCCTCAAATATGGCAGTTGAGAAGACTTCCTCAAAATCTTAGGAGTCTTCCTCAAACCAAGGCAGGTTCCTAAAGTCCGGGCTGTTAACGTTAATTTGAAATGTTAGCGCGCTAACGTTAAAGCGATAACGAACCAAAGTAACTTAACGCGCTATCGTTAATACGTTGTGACACATGTAACGCGCTAACGATAACGTTAACGTTAACTGTTAACGCCGTTAACGTTAATCAGACTACCGTAGCTGATGGAGCTGCAGTGTGCGTGCCGGAAATGCAGGAAACAACAATTATTGCATAAAGCGGCAAAATTCAAAAGTATGACATGGACAGATCCGTGCAAAATGGGTTATTTCTATGCCCTCCTGCAGAAAAGTGTTAACGTTAACGGCGTGAAGCCGCTAACCTCAAAAGTAACGTAGCGCGATAACGTTAATGCTTCGGCGTAATTGTAACGCGCTAACGTTAATCGTTAATTAAGGTTAACGGCGTTAATTAACGGCGTTATTCGTTAAATTAGCGTTAACAGCCCTGCCTAAAGTAGTTGTCTCGTTCCCTCAAAACGTTAGACTTTGTATTTACTGCGTATTTGTACGAATTTAAGCAATAAAATCTCGAATTATTTCTTCTGGAACATTATTGACATGGACACTTTCTGAA
>NW_026267415.1:181672-184287 GCF_000697945.3 Frankliniella occidentalis | reverse complement strand
TCTCTCTCTCTCTCTCTCTCTCTCTCTCTCTCTCTCTCTCTCTCTCTCTCTCCCCCTCTCCCTCTCCCTCTCTCTCTGGCTCGCGCGAGTCCGGCCGGCCCCGGGACCCTCAGCACCCTTCCTGCCCGCTCATTTCCGCAGTCACCTGCTATCCGGGCTGCTTTACTTGCAGTGCGTGTTGCCGCGCGTCAAGGGCCAGAGATATTATCCCCCCCCCCCTAACCTTTCCCCATACCCCCGCGCGCCTTAATAAACAGTGCCAAAAAAGGAAAATAAATTTTTAAAAAATCATCGCAGATTTCGGACAACATTCGTCGTGGAAGGAAACACCTGTGACACAAAACTACACATTTCTTTTACCTCCTAAACCACATACATTTTCATTTAAAAAACAACTTGACGTCAAAGTTGGGAAAAACAACAAAAAACTTGTAATGGTAACTTTGATTTTGATGGTGTGTTGGCTTTATTAAAAGGGGGGATAAAGCCTCCAAAAAAAGTCTTTGCTTTATGGCCCTTTTGAAATAGCTGTTAAATTATCATTTCAGTTTGCCTATGGAGACGTTGTTGCTCACGGGTGCGTGAGGCGGGTCCTGTGGGGCCCGCACCGGGAGGACGGCGACACCCCCTTTCACCCCTTTCACCCAGGACGGTGTGCATTAAATCACTCTTGTTGTGCTCCGCCGGCGCGGCGTGGCGTGGCGCAGGCCATCCAGACGGACGGCGTCCCTTTATGTGTAACGGGGGTAGTGATAGTGGTCGTCCGACACCTCCCCCCCTCCTCTCCCCTCCCCTCCCTTCCGTCACCCCCAGTGCACCCCCCGGTCGCCAGTTTCCAAGCGATAAACTCCTCTCGCTGCCTCATTTGTTCCGCTTTGAAACGGACCGGGCGAGATTGCCACCTGGGAGGAAGAAGAGGAGGAGCAGGAGATATCTGCTCGCGAGGGGACAGACGGAAAAATGAGAAAAATAAAAACAAATAAATATACGAAAAAAATGAGGCCAGACTGGGGTGAGCGGCTAAGCCAGGATCAGTTTTCGACTTAAAACACAAATACACGCACACATAAACCTGTCGGATTCTTTGACTTGAGAACTGGTCCGCTATTGTATATTGAGGAAAACAAATCGGGCTTAAAATTGTCCCTAAAGCAGCAGTTTGTTTTACGATTTACTTCACAAAACAGAATAATGCTAACTATATTTTTCCTACACGCCCTGTCCATAGCCTCACCACGCTCCGCGATAGGGGTAGTAGCACAGGAGGGGGTGTTCGGCGCGGTGTTAGGCTTGCCAAGGCGCGCTCGCTGATAAGCAAAAACTCGTTCTCTGATTCCCCTTGCCTCCCCTTATCCTCTCCTCCCACGCCTCCGCGCGTTATTCCTCCCTTCTTTAGCACAACGTACTCCCTCCCCCGCCCCCTTACCCAGAAAAGAGGAGAATTACGCGTGTTAGTGCATAACGCCGCGGTGATCCCGATCTGGAAGACGTCCTACAGCCCCCCACCCCTACCTCACCTCCTTCAACGCCACCCTCCTCGACGTCAAGCTGCTGAGCCGTGCCAAGTGCGGCGTAATAGCGCAACAGCGGTGCCGGGGGGAGGAGGGGCGGAGGGAAGGCAAGAACAGGGGGAGGTGGGGCGACCCGGTCCCTGCACCGCCAGAAATGGCGATATCGTTTCGATATCGTATATCGCATTTGTGTCGCTTTTCGTGTCGCTATCGACACAAAAGTGGGCACAAAAACGACATGCGATATCTAAACGATATCGTTGCGATATCGCCCAAATTTCGGTATCGCTCCATTTCTGGCGGTGTGGTGTACTGTAAACATGATGTACTAAACATGACATGCACTTGATTATGAGTGACAAGCTGTCTTGTCATTTAAAAATTCGGATTTGGAATATAAAAAAATTATACTTGCATACACAAAAAGAGTATGCAGTATGGACTATAGTCACTCCTCTTGTTCGAAGCTCGACGTTATACAAGGGCAGTATACAAAGCCGCCAGCAAGGGGTGTGTGAGCCGCGTGATCCGTGTCCGGACGACAACACACTCAGTGCCCCGCTGCCTTCCGGGCGCATTGCCTCCACGTGATTAATTTATCGGGTGAGTGCGGGAGTGCGGGGAGGAAGAAGAGATGAGTGGAGGGGGGAGGGATTCGTCATCGCCAGGGAGATAACATCGTTATTCCTTCTTTATCGAAAAGGGGTTCCGACTTCCTTTATTCCCCTCGTCTGAAGACGCGGCCCCAGCAGCGCCAGCGGTGGCGCCTCTAGGGAGCGTAGGCAACAGGGCGCCGCCCGGCCGGCGGGGGGCCCACAGGGGGGCCACGGGCGGCGGGCAGTCTGGAATGAGATGATGGTTTACTCCGGGAAACTCTTTTTCCTAATACAATCAATAAAGAGCCACCCCGTCCCTTCATCGGGCAGTGGGAGTGGCGCGGGGCCCATGGGAGCCCCCCGGCCGGCGGGGCCCCTCCTCCCTCCTCCTCCCCTCGCGCCCCCTTCCGGGCTCCCCGCGGGGCCAAGTGGTGGCGGGCGCGCTGGAGCACCCCAACATCCAATCTCTCTCTCTCTCTCTCTCTCTCTCTCTCTCTCTCTCTCTCTC
>NW_026267415.1:175866-176672 GCF_000697945.3 Frankliniella occidentalis | reverse complement strand
TTAGACTTTGTATTTACTGCGTATTTGTACGAATTTAAGCAATAAAATCTCGAATTATTTCTTCTGGAACATTATTGACATGGACACTTTCTGAACATGCATTCATCTGTAAGAGGTGTACTTTGAGCACAATTTTGACTTAAAACAAGCGTTTGCAGAAAAACAAACAAATACGTTTTGCGTGCATATCGCGTAAAAATCTGGACTGGACTGATATCGTCCCGCATTTACCTTGCTGCTGTTGTTGTTGTTGCCGTCTCTTATCAACGGACCGAGGCTATCGGCTCCGCGGCCTCCACCATGCCCTGCGGTGCGAAATACCGTAAACGAAAGAACGAAAGAATGAAAAACTGAAAAAACTCCCCCCTCCTCTTTCTTCTGTTTTGCACTTCGCTCATAAAAAAAGAGCGCGCGGCGGAATGAAAGTGCCGCTCTGTTGAATAATCAGAACGGCGCAACGCGGCCGCGCCATGAAGATGGGCGACAATTATACTGGAACAACACGGCAGCATCACCTCAACTCTTTACCAGCGGCGCGGGGCCGGGGCGGCAGGCGGGCGACGGAGGCGGCGGTCTCTCTCTCTCTCTCTCTCTCTCTCTCTCTCTCTCTCTCTCTCTCTCTCTCCCCCCCTCTCTCCCTCTCTCCCTCCCTCTCACTCGCGCCCTCTTATGCCGGTCCAACGCGCGCCAAGTTTAGAGCGGTACAAGGCACAAGGCGGACGCGCCGGCCCGGCCCCGGCCTGCATGCGGGCCGAGGAGCAAAGTGAGTGGGAGAAAGGGAGAGAGAATGAGAGAGAGAGAGAGAG
>NW_026267415.1:173859-175261 GCF_000697945.3 Frankliniella occidentalis | reverse complement strand
CCGCCCCGCCCCCCGCCTCACCCTGATACTGATACTGGGCGGACCCCGCCGGCCTTTCGGGCGATAATTCAGAAGGATACAATAACGTTCATAACCGCCTGCTGAGCCGAGAGCCGGAGAGGCAGGCGTAGAAGGGCGAGGGCGGTGTAGGTGTAGAGTAGACCCTCGAAAAGGAGGGACGAGCACGGCGGCCATTTTCACCTCCCTTGCTGCCTGCAATTTACAAAACTCACGACACGAATGACGATGCGAGATTCAACAAATCATCATCATTAAAACAGGCCCAGTGCGGCAAAGAGGCAGGCCCTTTCGAAAACTCGCGCTATAGTTCGTATGTGTACACGTCAGCAGGGGCAGCATGCGCGCACTGTCACTTCAAGCCTTGCTCCAAACACACTTCTTTTTCTCGTCAAACTCTCATACTTCCGCACAAGCCTCATCATACGCGGCACACATGCCCCCCCCCCCTCCCCCCTCGTCGTCGGGGAACATCCGGGACGTAATCAAAGCGAGTTCAGGCGTTAAGCCATCCGGACGGGGTGAGCCACGGCTTTGAGAGAGCAGGCCTAACTACCTTCCTGCAGCACTACACGACCGACACTCGATCCATCCGGCGCAGCCCCGACCTCTACGTTTTCATAGGGGTTAAGCGTTCCGCAACACTGGAAAAACTAATGTTACCGAGGTAACATTTCTTGACGCAACCAAAGCAGGCAAACTGGTGATGCAACCAGTTTGTGATGGCCCTATCCTTTTGCATGGGCTAGGTTGAATCAGGAAACGTTACCGGGCTTGGTCACATGATGAAACGTTACCTCGGTAACATTAGTTTTTCCAGTGAATAGCGGAGTGAAAGAGGCTTGCAGTTTCGCGTTCGCGGAGGTGTACAAAGAAGTAGGGAATGGTTGATGACGGTGTTGTAGACAAACAACAATGTTGTTTGGGAACAACAAAAGGTGTTGCAAAACGGCAATGTTTGTTGCAAAACAGCAATGTTTCACTGGAAAAACTAACGTTACCGAGGTAACGTTTCTTGACGCGACCAAACCAGGTAACGTTTGGTGATGCAACCAGTTTGTGATGGACCTATCCTTTTGCATGGGGTAGGTCGCGTCAGGAAACGTTACCGGTCTTGGTCACATGATGAAACGTTACCATGGTAACATTAGTTTTTCCAGTGTTGTTGCCAAATAGCAATGTTCGTTGCAAAACAGCAATGTTGTTCGGAAACAGCTATGCTGTTTCGAAACAACTTTAGCTGTTCTTGGACAACTTTCGCTGCTGCTGAAATCATTTGCTTCAACAACTTTTGTTGTAAATGAACATTTCTTTTGTTGTTCTACAACAAAACGGAATCAATGAAAAAATTAACAGAGATTTGCTGTTAATTCTTTATTTTAAC
>NW_026267415.1:166205-173659 GCF_000697945.3 Frankliniella occidentalis | reverse complement strand
GCAGACGTCACGCAAAGGGCGCAGCAGCAGCAATTCGCAGAGCGCAGATTTCAGTCGCTTTGGAACAATTTGTCAAGCATGCGTCGACTCTGTCGTGTAACAGTGGCAGCGCTCCGGTATTTCGGCTCAAAATGTGGGACGGAAGCAGAGCAGATGGGGGATTGGTGCCGAGGGGGGCAGCTCGACTGCATATTAATGACGGTTTTCGCACGTCTGCTCGACCCGCACGACGCGCGGGAAAAAAATACAAGGCCGGGACACAAAAAAAAAAAAAAAAAAAAAAAACGGGTTACGCACGACGGGGCAGAGGAAATGTTAATTCCAATGATAAAGTGAATAAAAAACACACAAGCAGAGTAGAGCCACCATGGGGGTCGCAGCTCGCAGCGCGCGTAGTGTTCAGAGCGTGACAAACACCTTTTAAACACAGCCGACCTGGCTCACCCCCATTTTTCAAGGGACATGTCAGCGAAAACGAATCACAATGTGTGTATGGCCGAGCGGGAGAGCACAGCATGGGAACGGAAGGGAGGCGGAGGGGGAGGGGGCTTAGCTATGGCAGAAGCCAGGCGAAGGCAGGAAGTTTTTCATCATTCCATTCGCAGCTGAGGGGATTAGTACCCAGTCGGAAATGTGTGGTGCACATATTTTAAATCGTTAGCATATATGAAACGATTACTTATCGAAAAAAAGTTTGCCCCGGTGTGGCGTGAGTGCGCAGTAGTGAAATGTTTTAGAAAAGAAAAGTTAACGGTTGACAAGAGGATAAAAAGCTATTTTGAAAGGCGACGCGCTTTGCTTGACTGCTGATTTTTCGCGTTTGCACAAGCTCGATATTTTACGCGTCATTTTTGTCGCGACAAAACGACCGCTGGTGACAAGCCAAAGGCCAATCATCCACAACGGAATTGAAATGGGAAGTGCGAGCTGCAAGGGGCAGGGCTGGGGCCGGGGCTGGGGCAGGGGCCTGCTTGGTGGGGACCACGGCGCCCGGCGGGCTGCTGGTCGCTTTGGCGAGACTCCTGCTGGCAGCGCAACAGATTGGTCTCTGAGGCCTGGTGGGGAAAGAGGGGGGAAATAGGGAGAAAAGGGAGAGAAGGGGGGTGCAATAGGGGCCGCATGGGAGGGGGGGTATCGGCGTGGTTTGCACAGCGCAGCCCCCCGGGGGGGGGGGGGGGGGGGGAGAGATTCACTCAGGCTTCAGACAAATAATAACTTATCTAAATGCTGAATGGGGCGGGGCGATGTCGCCGCGCCGCGCGCCTGCGGTAAGCGCAGCAGAGGGTTATTAGAGAGCCGCGCCGGAATACTTTCAGAGCGGGAGAGACGGACCGCGGCAGCTGCAGCGCTGCGCCGCGCCTATTGTGCCGGCAACTCCTTATTGCGCAACTTGATGGACCATTCGCCGGTGCGGCGCGGCGCGACGCCGAGTGTTCACGCTGCTGCCTTTGTTCGCCCACCTTTGGCTGGCTCTCCATTGTCGCAGTGAAAATCAAGTAATTCTCTCGTATTTTTATTTTTTTGTAGTTTTAAAATTATAAACGATCAATGTGCTAATAGGTACTTCAATAGTTGTACCACACGACAGTAAAAAGTTTATCATTTAGTGACCTATTTTCATAGGAAATTTTCTTGCACGGTAAAAGAATGTCCGTTTTTTTTTCTTTTTCTGTTTTTTTTTAGGGAAAACCGAAAACTTTGAGGACTGTCACGCTCATGTGCTACCTATGTGTTAACGCTTAAATGTACACATTTGGCTTCCTAGAGCATATTTGAAGAAAACTCCCCTGATTTCGAGAAAATCGAAAACCTTCTCAAAAATGGGGGAAATTCCATTGTTTTTTGTTTGTTTTTGTTTTTTAGAGGAGACTACCTCCAAATCTGGGATTTCCTCAAACTAGAAGGGGTCCTCAAAATTTTCTCTCTCCCCACATAAAAAATCAGACATCATTGTTTTTACCGAGTGCCTTTTGAACGAGTATTTTTTTAAGGCTACATATGTATCCCCGGGCCACACGTGCCCATCGCTAAAGAAGCCCCCTCCTCCCACAAGAGCACGTCACACTGCATTTCAAAATTGCCAAGAGCAAGGAGTGTGTGTGGAACACTTTAACAATAAGTTTAGGTCTTTGTGCAGTGGGTGTGGAGGGGACCCTCTGCAGAGAGCCTCTGGGGGCCTGGCGCGCGCGCGGAGGGCGGGGGCGCGGAGGGGACCGTGGGCGAGCAAGCGTTAAACACCCGAGCCTCCACGCGCCCCCCGCACTCCCGCGCCCGCCCGCCATCCGCACAGCGTCAGAGAGGAGGCACAGTAACTTGTTCCTCGCCATTTCCTAAGGACGCGGGCGCGCGCGCGAGTGCGTGCGGCGCGGTGTACAGCCCCCCACCACTGCTCCGGACTCTTTGGTCTTTCTAGCTAATTCCCGAGATGGGCCGGCTCCACCAGGCTCTGCCGGGCTGGTGCGGACTTCTTGTCCTCGCCGCTCGCGCCCGCGCTAATTGGTGTTATGACAAAGGCGGGGACGCGAAGGCGGGGTGTAGCAATGCACTACAAAAATAACACAGAGGAGGGAATATATTTGAGCTCTCACGACAAAGTTTTAATTGCAATGGTGCCAAAGCTGAAAAGAAAACTGAGACGTAATCTACATTAAATTTGCCTCGATTTGCCACAAAATCTTGATTTTAAAATGCATTTTATTTGTTGTTGTTTTTTGGCAACAGTGATATGCCCTTTCAATGAAAACATTCTGGCGTGTTTTACAAAATAAGTGTTTCCAGTAAGGGAGGGATAAGGGGGGTGGGGGGACTGATAGGCAAAGGGAGGGAGAGCGAGAGAAATGAAATCCTCCGGGGCCTTTCTCACCTTCACCGATCCCCCGCCTCCAGGGCCCGTGGTTTTGCCATGGCCTACCACACTCTGGCTCGGCGCTCGGCTCCACCCCACCCTATATTCGTACTGTTTATTTAAAGTTTACTTTGTCGAACAAGAGAGAGAGAGAATTTAGAATTTGTTTCATTGAGTCTTGTAAAATAGGGTGTGAAACCCTGTAACAGCAGAAGAATGGTGGCTGGTATAGGCTTTGGCTTATAGCACTATGTCCCAAAGAAGCCAAATAAAATAACATAACATAAACATAACAACCGTCAAAACGGACAACATAACAATACATAGACAGAGCACTCTCAGACCTGTACTGATTTATTAATTAGTAGCTTATAAAGGTTTTTATGCAGCAGGATTACTGACTAATTTGTTACTTATTCTGTATATCGTTGTAAGTAGCTTACTGATAAAAGAAAAAATTGTCAGTAATTAAAAAAGAATTTTTTTCGTAGTACTGATGAAAGCAGTTGTCAGTAGCTTATAAAGGATTTTACGCAGCAGGATTACTGACAAAAGGTGAAAAAAATCAGTAACAGGATGAGAGTGAGAGAGAGATTGGGGGGGGGGGGGGCTATCCCCATCTCGCTACACGAACACGACTCATCGAGAGTATCGAGAGGAACAGCGGAGGAGAATAGCGAGCCGGCGTGGGAGAAGGTAGCCTCACCCCCACCCCACGCTCTACCCCCACGCACGCACTGCTTGCTACTGCCACACTGCCACCGCCTCGGGGATATGAGGGGGATATGAAATCAAAAAGCAGCAGCAGCAGCAGGGCTTCGCCAGCTCGGATCGCCGCGAGGGGGGAGGAGGTGGCCTCAATCAAACGGCACACGGCAAATAAATCCCGAGACGACCAATCAGATACGGCAACAGGCGGGCGGGAGAGAGGGTGGGCAAAGAGAGAGAGAGAGAGGGGGGGGGAGAGACCGGTGGACCGGGTCTCGGGGCCAAGGGCTTTTCACACTCAAGAGCAGGGCAGGTGAAAATCGGGACACTGTCCAATCGCATCCACATCCATTTTAACAAAGTTTTTCTTTTTCTTCTCCGTTACACACTAAAAGCCTTTGAACATATTTATTCATAGCTTGCTGACTTTTGTGTACATGCTCTGCTTACGTGTTTTTTAAAACGCCGGTGTGAACAAATTTGTCCATACTGGCGTATTAAAGAATGCGTAAGCAGAACACGTACACAGAACTCAGTAAGGTACGATTGAAAATGTTCATAATCTTTAAGTGTGTGTACGGGTGCGGGAACTCCACAGTGCGCCGCAAAGCAAGTACAATCTGTGATCCATGATTATTCAAGCAACTTCAATTTTGATACACTCAGTGGTAGGAAATGTATTTCTTTTTCCAACGGTGTGAAATAGAATGTTGGGTCCTGCCATTTCCCCTGTTCAGTCGAGTGGACTTCGCGAAGAGATTCTCAAATAACACGTCTCGTTTTGTTATTTAGTGCAGGGCCTGGAAACGCAATGGTCGAGTCCCGGCCGAGGCGCGATACCAGCAAAAACAGCGTGTTTGGGGGAAGCTTATGTGAACAAAGTATACATCCCCGGTAAAAATCAAGAAGATATTCGGAAAGCTGATGAAATTTGCCGTGTAGTAGGCCTATTATAAAACATGATACTGTCACGGGTGCGCGGAGAAAATTTGATAAAAAACAAGGTTTTTCGACCCTACATAACCTCACTCTAGCAGACAGAACTTTGTTCGTGGATTTGACCACGACAAACATTACTTTCGGGCTGAGCATATTGCCTACTACACGTCAAATTTCACCAGCTTTCCGAATCTCTTCTTGCTTTCCACCGTAGATGCATACTTTTTGCACATAAGCTTCCCCCGTTGCGGTATCGCGCCTCGGCCGGGACTCGACCATTGCGTTTCCAGGCCCTGTTTAGTGCTCGGAGTGGGGCAAGGGACTCGCGCCGGGTGGGTCCGGCCGGGGGCCGGGCACATTCTTACGCGCAGACCTGGCACCGCCAACCCAATACTCCTCCTCGCCCTCCTTCACGACGCCCTTTACTCCTTCAGCCCTTTTCGATAGTGGCCCTCCCATCTTCTTCGCGACGTGATTTCTACATACGAGTCGCACAGCGTTTTAACGTTTTTAGACATTCCCCAAGATGTCTCTACCAGAAGGAGGAAACGTGCCCCCCCCCCCTTTTCACTCGCTTGCTTCTCCTTAAGAACAAGGCCGCACGGGAGCAGGGGCTCGGGTGTAGCATTGTGTGTTTTATTCCCAATACTTGTTTTCCACTTATTCGGCGGCGCACTGTTAGAAGCTTACACTGATTATCACCGTAAGCTACAGTGAAAGCCTGCAGCACTGTAGCTTACGGTGAGATTCACCGTAGCTTGCGGTGAGATTCTCTGTAGCTTACAGTGAAATTCACCGTAGCTTACAGTGAAAATCGACGTAAGCTACAGTGCTGCAGGCTTTCACTGTAGCTTATGGTGAAAATCACTGTAAGCTTTTAACAGTGCGGCGGTGCGCGGCGCGTCACTGTCACTATGTGCGGTAAGGTCACGGTCACAGCTTCATGGTGTACGAAACTTGCACAATACGAGATAGTGACAAAGATTCTACACACTTACTTCGTTTTCAGGGGTACATAATATACCGACATATACTTAATACTTCCGACAACTCACGTTGTTGTCGTCGTCGTCTATAAATCGATGTCTTTTTTTTTTCCTGCAAGGCGCGGGGCGTGGGACGCTATCGGTGGGAGAGGAGATGAAGAGGGGGAGGGGAGGGAGGAACGCAAAAGGGGTTTCGGCGGAGGGGTCGGGCCGAGTGAAAGCCCCTCGAAAACGCTTTTCACCCTTCACATCCTCGTTTTATGAGTTTCGTTTCGCTGATTTTATGGAAGAAAGTCGAGCTACTTTGCAAGTCCGCCGACATGCTCGAGCTGGCCAGAACGAGAATCGAGCGACGGAAATAAACATTTTGGGGAATGAAGCCGGGCCGCGCGGAAATGGCTGCCAGACAAATGACTGAAAAGAAAAGAAATCTCGGCATAAGACGCCACCGTTAAAAATGCACAAAACAAAATACAAACTAAATCCGGAAAAATATTTCGAGCTGTGCAGTGCGGCCCAAGGTGCAGTGTCAGGCGGTCAGGAGGTTCGGCCAGAGCCGGCGAGAGACGAGGCAAGGCCGAGCAGGGCCATAAAAAAAGAACAGAGCAGGGAGGAGAGGGGGGGGGTGTATGAAAGAGACGAGCAGCGACGATGCTGGCCGATAGCCGGTCCGGCAAGGGAAAGGGAGGGAACGGGAAAAATGGGCATCTTGAGGACGAACAGGGGAGGCGAAAAAAAAGTGCCATGACGTGGCGTGGCGTGACTTAGCGTCCCAACAGCAGTAGGAGTAGGGTTTTCAGCGTCGGGGGGTGGGGGGACAGCGCAGCGGGTGGGCGGGGGAGGGGCAGAGAGGTACTAGTGCGGGTTAATGGACTGGCTCGATATCCTTCTCAAGGCCAATTTCGGACGACAGCGCGCTCGACGGTGACGGCGTGGCATGGCGGGGCGTGTGACACAAAAGGCCAACCGACAGAGGGACAGAGCGGCAGCTATTAATATCATTACCATTGTGGTGGCCATTTCACTTTCATTTGAACCGCAGGAATGGAAGCGAAAATAAAGGAAATGAGAAAGAAAAGGCGAGGGAAAAAAATAGATGGTAAAAAGTGGCGATGACCTGCGGGCTCGGAAAAGGGTTGAGAGCGCAGCAGAAGTGATGGGGCGTGGCGATGGGATGGTGTGGTCGCCGGGAGAGCAGTCGCCGCCGCGCCACCGCATCGCCCCTCAGCGCCGCGGGGTCCATTCGGTAGAGCGGGGCGGGAGTCACAGCCGCAGCGTCGCGAAGCGGTCGCGAGCGCAGCGGTGCCGCTTCAAACGGGGCTGGAGGGGCAGGGGATCAGACAATAAAAGAGAGCCTGTAGATTTTTTTTGATTTTTTTTTTATTTATTTTTTTAAGTCCGTATGTACCGGTACCAGAGGTGTAACTTGGGATGCCACCCAATGTTGCGGGTTTGCCTATTCTCTCTTCCTCCGTTAGGCGCCATGCCCCCTGCCTGAAGCTGCAGCCTTCGCCAGTATATGCAACCACAGCGACACTGGAACGCATTCAAAGACACTACCTGTGCAACCAATGTGACAGTTCGACAAAACAATGGATACTCATT
Source organism: Frankliniella occidentalis (assembly GCF_000697945.3). Taxonomy (NCBI): domain Eukaryota; kingdom Metazoa; phylum Arthropoda; class Insecta; order Thysanoptera; family Thripidae; genus Frankliniella; species Frankliniella occidentalis. The sequence continues at coordinate 166,576 of NW_026267415.1, read as the reverse complement.
CTTCATCCCGCCACAAAAACGGCTAAGTAACGGACCGGTTACTTGATTCAGGTTTGAAGCTACAAAACACTGTACACGTCATCAATACAATGCAAAAAAATATGTTTGTGCTCGGTCTCGGAGCACCCGGTGTGGTGGTTAGCCTGAGCCGCAGCGCAGCCACGCGCGCTGGGCCGCCGGTACGCCCATCGTCGAGGCTTTGATTAGGCTGTACGTTCACAATCTGTCTTCCTCAGTTTCGTCTTCTTTCCCATTCTGTTTCTCCGTGTACATCTCACAAGGGAACCCCGCCAAGTGTAAATTCCCGATTTTCATTCTACTTTGGGAAAGTGTTTGTCTAAATATGTCATCGAAGGACACATCAAAGATTT
>NW_026267415.1:162414-165565 GCF_000697945.3 Frankliniella occidentalis | reverse complement strand
CCCCCCCGGCCGGATACCTGCTATCGCCCGCGCCCTCACGTCCCCCTCACCGCCTCCTCGCGGTCCGGATGGTCCCGACCCTCTTCTTACGTCTGCGTTGACACGCCGCAAAGGCGGCGAGGTCGCGGCGGCCGAGTTGGAGGTGGGAGCTGAATGGGAGGCAAATGATGTATTGCCCTTCCTTCTCTCCCTCCTCCTCCCGCCCCCTCCCCGCACTCCCTTCCTCACACTCACAAGCAGCGTCTGCTAACACAGCCACGGCCTACCCCAGGGCTATTCTTCTTCCTGGCCTTGCCTTTGGCACCGAGGAGGCGCCGGTCACTGTGGGCTTGGATGAATCACAAGTCCTCTGGTGGTGGTGCCACAGTGGTATAGGATCGTGTAAGGGCCACGAGAAGGAGGCCCGAGGAGGGGTGGTATGGCAGTTGTGAAGCGAGGGATCTTTCAGGAAGTACGCGTCCGTTTTTCTCAGATTCATATGGTATTTTACGGGCGCCCGGCGCCTGCGGGACTCGGGGTAGGCCATCCTGCAGTACACGCATACACTTCAGGCAAGATGTTGCCTACCCAGCAGGCGCTATGAGAGCTTGCAAAGGCCTGATCTTAGCAGGACCGTGACGGTGAATGACGAATGTACTTCCTAGATTATAACAACTTGAGTCTAGGTACGCATTTTACTTGATGGTAAATGCACGCATACACTATTCGGTCACGAACTAGATGACTGCAGCTTACCAGCTGCAAAGTGCTTTCTTTGTTTTAAGTACCCAGTGTACCAGAACGGACGCTGTAGTGTTGCGGGAATGCATACCACTCTTGGACCACAGGGATCGCGGTGCCTTACGTACAGTCATCGATCCTAAATCCGGACGATTTTTGGCGAAAAAGTCCTGTGAAATCCGTACTTTTGATGATATTGAAAATCGGTGAGGATTATAAAATCTTCGGACCAAGACACACCTAGCACCACCTTGAACGATTTTTTATCATCTACGGTGTACCTCTGAGGCCCTCTAGAACAGTGTCCGCGTTCAGGAGCCAAAGTGCCCTAAATACGGACATTCTTTTAAAAATCATGAAAAATGAAAAATTGTTGGGTGGAAAAAAAACTTCATGAAAAAATTTGACCTCACCCTACCGTCGAAATTTTCTTATCTCGTATAGTTTAGCTGTCAGAACTGCTTAAAGATCGCTTTTAAAGTGCTTCTAATCCGGCCAACAGTCAATTTTGCATGTAAAAGCCTATGTCCGTATTTAAGGGACTTTCGGAAATCGCTTCTCAAACTTGATACAATTGACATGGAATTTTTTTCTTGTGTCATCGTGTTGGTGAAGAGTCCTGGTTTCACATATGTTAACCTGCAAAAAGTGCGATCACCCGCCGTTGAGAGCCCCACATTTTGGCAAAGCAGTATAAAAATTGTCCGTTTTCGTAGTGCAAGTTTGGCATTTTTTTTGGGAGAACAGTATGCTAGATATCGGAAATATTTCTTCAAATCTAGATTCTAGAAGGTCTAACCTTTCCAGCGAACCCTCGGAAGCTATATTCCGGATACCCGTTTTCGATTTAGGGGCTTTATTAGTATAAAACAGCGAAGTGTCCGACATTAGGGCGCTAGTCCGAAGTTAGGATCCCTGACTGTACCAAGGGAGTTGGCCTACCCACAACACTGCAGCGTCCGCTCTGGTACACCCAGCACACGCTCACACAAGGTCAAAAACATACTTTAGGGAAACAAGGCAATAATTTATCTTTGGCACAAGGTTATTGTCTTATCCGGTCTTATCCGACAGACACAATCGGCGGCGTGCCTCATGAGTAAATTTTATCTTTTGTCAGTTATCTACGTAAAAACGAGAAGGAAATGTAATAGAAAACAAGAAACAGTTTTTCTGTGGGGGTGTGATTCTGTAGCGGCAGGGCTCTGACGCCGCCCAGCCCTGGGGCCGCCCTCCCCAGACGCCGCCCTCCAGCCTAATGCCGCCCCCCCTTCCCCCTCCACCCCCGCTTGCTTGACGCGCGCGTCCCGGACGAGAATAAATCACCGACGAGTGAAGCGAGCAGTCGATAGTTGGCCAAACTGTGCGCCGTCGCGAAATGAATCAGTCTAGACGGTCCGTCAGGCACGTGCGGCACGCCCCGCCCTCACGGCCTCGCCCCGCTCACCACGGTCTCGATCACAGCCTTGCTCACGGCCAGCCGGCTGCATTCCGATCTCAATTTCAAATTGGATCTGAATTTCAGAGCTCCGCGCCAGCGCCCGGCGCCACGGCCGTGACAGCGAGCAAGGGCGGCGCCAGCAGCTGAGCGGAGAAACGGCGGGTTACCGGGAGGTCCTTGGCAGTAATATTGTACCGGGACGGGGAAGGGGGGGGGGAGGGGGGGTCATCAGGTAAGTGCCCCACTCCCCCCACCCCCGGTGCGTCTTCATGGACCCGCCGAAAGAGAGAGAGAGTGGAAGAGAGAAATGCTGTGTGACGCGGTGGCGCGCGGCAGCGATTTACCGACTCGGAGGCGGCGGGGCGAGCAGCGACCGGGACGCCGGTCGCTGTATCGACGGCCATCGAGTGTCGGCCAACACTGATCACTCATCTCCCCCCGGCGTCCGCTCTAATCCCATCAGGCCGGGGGAGCAGCTCCGGGAGCTGCAGGGTGGGAAGCAGAGAAGGCCCAGCACGCGTATCGGAGAGTGCGGTGTACAACGCGAAACAGCTCTGAGCTGGATTTTTTTTTGCCCTTTTTTCGTGTTTTAAAAACAATGTATTTTGAAAAGCACGGAGCCAGCCAATATTGTGTTATTTGATTCCCATAAGAAAAAAAAATCCCGACAGGTTCCACCTGCTGCAACCTTACTCATATTCGCCCCCTTTCCCTCGAGATTTGTTTTTCCCGCCGGCCCGCCGCCCTCGCGCACGCGCGCAAGAGCAACATAAGCTTAGGGACTGTAGAGTGTTTGGACAGAAAACGTGCGCTGTACGTGTGGAGCCAGACTAGCCGGGCAGCCCGAGCAGCCAGCCCAGCCAGCCCAGCCAGCCGCGGCCTTCAGCGACTTCGGCCTCGGGCCGGGCCCCCATATCTCCCGCACCAGATCGCCGTCTGCACCCTCCCCTCCCCCCTTAGCTTCCTTTCATTATTCGAACTACTCACTCC
>NW_026267415.1:160808-162364 GCF_000697945.3 Frankliniella occidentalis | reverse complement strand
CCCCCCTCGCCCCACCATCCACACCCCTTTACCCTTGCCTCTCCTCACTTCCCTCCCGTACCCTTCTAAGACCTAGTCGGGCTGGCACTGTCACCCCTTCTTCGTACCCTGCCGCCAACTCAAATGCACACACTACATTAAGGAAAATGGTCGTCATATAATCAAGTGCTCTTTGAGCAAGTCGACACCCTAAACTGACTGAAAGGAATGCAATTCAGCCACCCATGTTGGATCGAGCGTCTGAACTGCGTTAGTGTTGGAAAGTCTAAGGTTTCGAAGTAGACATGGTCATGTCTGCTACACAGAAAGTATACACATGCTAATACGTCTTCATGAAATGCAGCAAAATATACAATTTAAGTACAGAAAAGAAGAGGCAGAATGAGAAGGGGAATAGGGGCAAGTGAGAGAGAGAGAGAGAGGGGAGAGGGGGGGGGGAGGGCATGGTAGGAGCATGCGTCTGCATGCAGAGAGAGGGCCCGGTTGGGTCGGAAGAGGGGCCAGCCCGTGCGCCCCGTCTTGCGCAAGCACAGCATTGCACACACACACACACACACACACACACACACACACACACACACACAGGCCAGTTCGCAGGGGAATAGAATACAGAAAAAGTGGGAATATTTTACCGGCGTGTACGTGCCTCCTTGGTCGCTTGCTTGCTAGGGGAGTCGGCGTAGGGGGGAGGGGGGGGGACTACCCCTCCCGACACACACACACAGCCGAGTAGGGCTCGCCGGGCGCCCTTCACCTCTCGCCTTGTTGACCCGCTTGTTAGGGAGGCACTCGGCGACCAAGACACTTTTCCGCGGCACACGGCCCAAGAGATGCGCCTGAGTGGCGCGGGGGCGGCGGGGCCTCTTCACATGGCCTTGTCGCGAAATTACCATCGGGCTACACCGTAAAACAGACGAGTAAAGGCATGAATCAACAAAAAATAAAATAAAAGCTTGTATAATACAGGGTGGGTGATCCGCGCCGTCTTTTTTAAATGCTTATACTGTACCGGATTCACGCGCGCGGACGGGCTTGCCTACCGTCGCTTGCCAGGGCGCCTTACGGCGCCGTGCTAGTATGCAACCCGTCCGCACGTAAGAATCCGGTACAGTATAAGCATTTTTAAAAGACGGCGCGGATCACCCACCCTGTACATCAAAGTAAAACATTTTTGTCCAAGCACAGCAGTAAAATTTATTCTTAAATTTCCTCATTTCTTTTTACGCCGAAATCAGCAGAAGTCCCCTCCCCCTTCTTCCCTCTTCCCCGCTAAAAAAAGTTTTCTTCGCGCGCGTGCGATGGTACAGCGTTATTGTGTCGCGCCTGGTTGGCCCAAGCAGCTGCGCTGAAGAGAGCGAGCGAGTGAACGAGAGCGAGACAGAAAGAGAGAGAGAGAGGGGGGGGGGCGGAGGAGGATTCCTATAGAAGCGGCAGCAGGTCGGCCAAACACCAACTTTCAACCAGCGAGGCGCGCCCGCGCCCAGTCTATTAATTATAAGGATGCGGCCCGCGCGGCTCCGCGCACAGGTGAGGCATGGGGTCGGGGTCGGGGGCAG
>NW_026267415.1:154196-156031 GCF_000697945.3 Frankliniella occidentalis | reverse complement strand
GGGCCGCCGGGCTCAGTGGCAGCTAGGTAATTGGGGTGGGCGGAGCGTGGCGTGGAAAAGAGGTTTGCGTGAACGTTTGATGGTTTGCAGGGAGAGACACGCGCGAACCGCGAGCGGGGCGGAAATAGTACACCACACGACGGCAGAGAGTGGAGAGAAAAAGAAAGAGAGAGAGAGAGAGGGGGGGGGGGTCTGCAGTAGCGTTTTGCTCCGCGGAGCCAACGGTGCGTACAGAGGGAGAGGGCGCTGCAAAAGAGCACGCGGCAGATGGTGGTGGAGGTAGGTATGGTCTTGCTGGTGGCGCTGGTTGTGGTGGTGTTGGTTCTGGCGTGTCGAGGTAGCCAGCAGCAGGTCTTATTCCGCCTAGTTAGGGTGTGGGAGCGTGAAACGCACGCCCCGCCTGCCTCCCTCTCTGTGCCGGCAGCGGTGCGGCGCGACTCTCTACCCGCACTTCACTCGGGTACCGGGCTGGCACCAGCGAGCACCTGGAGGAGGAGGAGGTGGTGGAGGCCCGTGGCGAGGCCTAAAGTTCCCACCAGTCCCACCCCACGGCAGAGGTCGCATCCAGCTCTCGCTGTCTCGCTACCCTCCTCGAAACACAGCAAGGAGAATCTGGTGTTGGCTTCGCGGCACCCCCCGATCCTTATATCATTCTTTATTTTCCTTCCAGCTCCTATGACAGCCGCGCAGTTTTGCGGATTGTAGAGAGAGGGTGCAAGGGTAGCAGGGGCGGGTGGGGCAGGCGGAGCGGGGCGGGGAAACACGCCGACAGAAATATTGTACGTCAGGGAAAAGTTGATGTAAGCGGAAACCCGGAAGCAGCAGCAGCAGCAGCAGCAGCTCCCGACCCGGAGCAGCCGCGCTGCTGTATGGCGGCTCAGCGCGCGGATGGGGGCGAAAATTTTAGACTCGGTTGGTGGTGCGGGCTTCGGTGGTGCTGGTGGTGATGGTGGTGGTGCCCCCCCCACCTCTTGTCGCTGAAGTTTCCGATGTGCCTTGCGCGCGGCGCACGCCTCGCCTCACGCGCTGCGCTGCACGTCACGCGGCCCGTAAGGTGTTTAATAATGCGGCGGGCACGTACGAGCCCCGCTGTGAGAGAGCCAGCGAGGGTGCGGTCCAGGGCCGGGGCGAACACGGCGCTAACAAACCGGACCTGCGCCTCACCTCTGGGGGGGGAGGGCGCCGCCGCCACGCCTCCCCAACGATGTGGCCATCCGTGGGGAATCGCGAAATATTACCCCATCACACTGATAAAAGAGGAACATGCTTTCCTTTCGTATCAAATTTCACCGAGTCACACGCGGACAGCCATAGGAGGACCGCGCGGGCAGGTTTTACTGCCTTTCATCCGTTCATAAAATCCACCAAATATTTTCGTAATGCAACAAAGTACAGTACAGTACGTCGTAGTGATACATCCAAGGATAAATCCGCGGTGCACACGCTGTGAGCACGCGATTATGACCCGCTCTTACCCTCCTCCACTCCCTCCCCTCCCCTCCGCCTTGCGGTGAGCGTCACCTGTCGCTGTAAACAGGTGTGCGAATGTATTATGCTAACAGCGCGGCCGCCCTCCCTGCTCCTCTGGGGCGCGGCCCAGGCGCTACACAGATGTGGTCCACATCCGCGCGCCGGTGACCCGCGAACACAGCATCATCCGCGCTCACGTGCAATCCATCTCGGCGCCGACAACACTCGCGGTCCAGCGCCGGGCCGGAGGGCACAGCTGGTAATAAAATGGAGACGTCGGTCAGCCCCCCTCCCCCTTCTCTCTCTCTCTCTCTCTCTCTCTCTCTCTCTCTCTCTCTCTCTCTCTCTCTCTCTCTCTCTCTCTC
>NW_026267415.1:147288-150420 GCF_000697945.3 Frankliniella occidentalis | reverse complement strand
AGCGTTTTGCTCCGCGGAGCCAACGGTGCGTACAGAGGGAGAGGGCGCTGCAAAAGAGCACGCGGCAGATGGTGGTGGAGGTAGGTATGGTCTTGCTGGTGGCGCTGGTTGTGGTGGTGTTGGTTCTGGCGTGTCGAGGTAGCCAGCAGCAGGTCTTATTCCGCCTAGTTAGGGTGTGGGAGCGTGAAACGCACGCCCCGCCTGCCTCCCTCTCTGTGCCGGCAGCGGTGCGGCGCGACTCTCTACCCGCACTTCACTCGGGTACCGGGCTGGCACCAGCGAGCACCTGGAGGAGGAGGAGGTGGTGGAGGCCCGTGGCGAGGCCTAAAGTTCCCACCAGTCCCACCCCACGGCAGAGGTCGCATCCAGCTCTCGCTGTCTCGCTACCCTCCTCGAAACACAGCAAGGAGAGTCTGGTGTTGGCTTCGCGGCACCCCCCGATCCTTATATCATTCTTTATTTTCCTTCCAGAGTGAGCGTGACCTTTCCGTCTCCTCCCCCCCCCCCTCTCTCTCTCTCCTCCTGCTGCCCAGTGCCGACCCTGAGCACCACGTCTGTGTGTGCTTGCTCACTGTAACAACGGGGTCAGCAGTGACCCGTGACCCGTCCTTCGCCTTGCTCGCAGTTTGTCCACACACCTACGTCCGTCTCTTCCCCTCCCCCTTCTCCCTCTTTTTCTCTCTCCTTCCGAAGGTGCACCTTTTCCCGCACTCCCTCTCTCCACTACACGAACGGAGCGCACCGTACCGGTCAACCTTCTTTAATAGTAATAAACTTGGAACTCATGTTGCCGGATGGATAGAGACCTTGCTGGTACATCAAAGTTTGAGCGGGGCTGAAGATGGCGAGAGCACGCTTTCTGCTACGTTCCCCCGGGCTCCACCTTTAACTGACACTCGACGCTGTAAACTTTCATTGCGCAAGGGACAACTTTTTGAACACATTTTGTACAAAGGTTGGATAAAATATGCGTGGTAATTCACTTCACACCGAAAAGTATCGCTACAAATTTCCATGTCTTTGCAATGAACGATTTGCAAATCATGTTGGAAATTTACGGCAGCACATTAAATCGGCAAAAAATACCAATAATAAAACGATGATAATATCATAATAATGTCGTAATTTTACAATTTTGAACTTCAGAACGCTTCTCCTCTTCTCATGGAATTTTTCCCCCTGAAATCCATAAATATTTTTCACGGATGATTTTTAAAGACATATTTCGTGCACTGCTCCTTAAATGTTTTGTCGCATCATCCGGATTGCGCTCGGGTGCGGCGTGGCGGACCTGGGCACAGTGTTCTACTAGCCGCCCCCCCCCCCCTCTCCCCACTTCCCTCCCTCCCACTACACGGACGGACGTCCTCGGCGCGGTGTCCGACTCGCTCAAAGGCACAGCAGTGGCCTTGCCAAGGCCAAACAGCCCAGGGGCGAGCCCATGGCGAGGGGTGTCCGGCGCGGTGACTCGAGTAGAGGCCCTCGCCGAGCCCCTGCTGCCGGGGGGACACCCCCTTCTTGAGGAGACAATGCGGCACTTGGCTCCGTACTGCACTTTGCCACGACTTGTTACAGCAGCAGCAGCAGCAGCAGCAGCAGCAGCAGCGGTGGGCCGGCCCTGTGTGGGGCACTGACTGACACGACAAAGACATATGCACAAGCGGGACAAGCGACGGGAGAGGCAGGCCTAATGGCCAGAGGGGAGGGGGAGGCACTCCACTGTTGATCCTTTCCACAATGCGGAGTGTTGGCTGATGTTTGGAACGGTTCAGAACCCCGGACGCCGCCCTCGCCTGCTGCTGCTAGCTTTACAAGGGAGCGGCGCGGCATGGGGAAGGGAAGGACGGGTCGCAACAGTCCCAAATACACTGCAAACAATAAATATTCATGGCAGTGTGACTGAAAAGTTGCTACTTCCGCTTGTGCGACACTGCTGTATTCTCACGAGTTTCACTGTAAAACGTAGAGTGACCTTTCTTTCCCGAAGAGAGTCAAGGCTTCATCGCTCTGTTAAAGCGATTTTTGAGAAATCACTCAACCTGAGTTTTCTTCGTAACAGAGAATGTCGCAGAAACGACTCTAAACGAGTGACGTTTGCGAAAATGACTCAAAATGAGGCTTATTCGTAAACAAAAATGTCGCGAAAGTTACTCCAAACGAGCGATGTAATTAATGTCGCTCCGCAAAGAGTCATCAAATTGGATTCACAATATCGCTCTATTTGGATCGTATTTGGTCACTCCTTTACTTGTAGTGTTAATGTTTTGCTTACTTTCAAAACGGCCGCGTTGTGAATCGTCGTTTTATTGTCAATCACGAGTAACACCATCAGTCCAACAGTTCAGCCAATGCAAGCTCTCAAAACGCCTGATGGGTAGGCAACATCTTGCCAGCAGTGCACGCGTGCATTGCTGGCTGGTCTACTCTGGGTTTCGCAGGCGCCGTGCTCCTTAGTTTGTCGAACGACTCGAAGAAAGGCGAACGTATTTTCTGGACGCAAAGTTTAACCCTCGATTTAACCAGTACATAGAATGTTGTGGAGTGACACCTGTAGACACCTTGTCATCACATGGAAAGACTCCTTATTAATCATATCGCACCTACATCGAATTTTAGGTTTAAAAAAATCTCTGCACCAGCAACGCTTCGATATACAACATTACACCCACCTAGATCAGCTACGTCCTGTCGACGTTGACATGATGTACTTTTCCCAGAGCAAACTTCATAAAACGCGCTTCATATTATGAAGAATTGCGTTCGTAACGTGCAAAGGATCTGGAACCACCACATTACAAACGGATTTTTTTCTTCATATTACAAAGAAGGCCACTATGTTTACCGAGCCCTTCGGAATGAAAAGGATTTGTTTGTAAGTATGAAGAAGTTACCAAACCCTTTGTACGTTGCAAAGACCAGCTCTTTGTAAGAAACTTACAGTGATGGGAGAGCCCGACGGTAGAGCGCCTTCGCGACGCGAAAAATGTCATATAATTGGAGCACCTTTCAACTTCTTTTCCTCCCGCCGCTGCTACTCTTCTTCTTGCCAAGCAGCAAGCGGACCTTGTGATGCGGCACAAGCAGGACGCGCGGCGGGACAAAGCCCCTCTCTGCATTGGAGGAGCCGCCGCC
>NW_026267415.1:141918-146779 GCF_000697945.3 Frankliniella occidentalis | reverse complement strand
TAGGCAGACGAGCAGGCAAGCAGACAGGTAGGCAGGTGGGTAGGCAGATGATCAGGCAAGCAGGCGGGCAGGCAGGCAGGCAGGCAGGCAGGCAGACAGGCGGGCGGGCAGGCACGCATGCCAACGGCAACGCCACCGCGCCGCCGCCCTGGCCACCCTGTACCCGCACAACTTTACCAACATCGTTACAGCTGGTCGGGTATGCTGCAGGCGTGTTGGCTAAGGCCAGCACACAAACACGCACGCAAGAACATTCACGCACACGCACACGCGCACGCGCGCACACGCGCACACGCACACACGCGCACACGCACACACGCTGGCACCCGGCCCACGCACTACTTGTGCCTCGGCGTCTCCTAAGAAGTAAAGCAATATCGCCTCCGCCCCACCCTGCTTCGCCACCCTCGCTGTCCTCCTCCGGCGTTCGTCTTTGGCTCAAAAGCAAAGACAGCAGCAGCTCGTCCTTCGCCTCCCCTCACTCCTCTCTATGATGGCAAAGTAAAAAATAATTATTAAATAGATGCAAAACCCCTGACAACACCGAATTTGTGAAATTTCGAAACCATCGCACTATTTGCGTAATCACGTGTGAAAATATACGCAAACGCCTAAACGAGGTAACTGTATACAGGGTGGGTGATCCGCGCCGTGGTTTTTTTCTGCTTATACTGTACCGGATTCACGCGTGCGGGCGGGCTTGCCTATCGTCGCTCGCCATGGCGCCTTAGGGCGCCGTGCGACTATGCAACCCGTCCGCACGCATGAATCCGGTACAGTATAAGCAGAAAAAACCACGGCGCGGATCACCAACCCTGTATATTTCATGCGTCCCGCTTTAGGCCACACAACGACCTGACCTAAAACACCTGCTCATTGATTGACTTTTTTCCCCATCGCCCTCGGCGAAAGGTAAAGAGAGGAGTGTGCAGATAAAGAAGAGGGGTAGGGTGAGGTAAAGAGGGAAGGGGGCGATAGCAAACGCTCTTATCGGATTAACGATACCGCCCGTTCCCCGCAACCCCGTCGCTCCCGTCAGTCGCGAACTGCAACAGATGGGCAGACCAGGGATCCTCACCACCGGTGCGCAAATTCACAGAGAGGGGGAACAGAGGCAAAGGCGGTAAGCGGGAGGGGAAATGGGTAGGAGAGAGGGACAGTGTAATGAAAAACCGACAGCAATTAGAGTAAAAGTCAAATCGACTCCGTACTTGTAGTTTGCACTGAATCTTTCTGCAAATTTCAGTTGTAAATTAAGTTAAGCATGAATAATTGACGTTTTCAAACTTTTGTTAAATTTAAGATTTCTTTTACAGTCGAGATGATGGGGGAGAGCCGATGGCCAAGAACCGAGGCAGCACTTTTTTTCATTCCGAAATTATTAGGCCTATGGGCATCACGTCGGATAAATCCACACCGCTCCCTACTTGTTTCAAGTTTCTTGGCCTGTTTGTTATTTTCAAACAGAGAAAACCCCCTCTGCGGCGCTAAGTGTTTGCCGTGTGGACCGCTTTGGCGCAAAACTCCACCCCGCTGACTTATCGCTGAGCCTCCGGCGCGCATCGAACACTGCGGCGGGGTGGGGCGGGGTAGGGCGGGGCGGGGCGGGCAGCGAACGATACATCATTTATACGGACCGGGCTGATCCCTGGTGTCTGCCGACGACGGCGAGAGAGAAAGGAGAAGAGAGCGAGGTATGCGGAGAGGGGAAGGGGATGTGTGTCGGTGAGGGGGGAAAAACATTTCTGAAAATGTCGATGCTTGCCACGACTATCGGCCCTTTCGGAGGCGGTGCCCCGTGATTCCCGCTTGGCCGCCGTCCCCGCCGCCGTTCCGCCGCGGAGCGTCTGCTCCGGGAGGAAGTGTTTTGTCGTGCGATATAGGTTGGGGCCGTGGAGCCAACTTCCCCTCATGGAGTTGTCCAAGTTTCGCCGGTGTGCGGCGACAGCGGCGGCGGCGAGGTCGCGAGCCTCGTACCCGACGGAGGGCAGAGTGTTTTACGAGCAGGGCGAATACGTTTTCGGTGACGCGGCACTATAGCAAAGTTTTGTCTTTGTCACAAGTCGCGTGGAGAGCAGCCGCCGCAGCAGCAGGAGTAGTAGTAGTAGTACCTCTTCAGAGAGGGGGAGAGGGGGAGGGGGAGAGAGAGATGGAGAGGGAGAGGGAGAGGGAGGGAGAGCGAGAGAGAGAGAGAGAGGGAGAAAGAGAGGGAGAGAGAGAGGGGAGAGAGGAGAGAGGGAGAGAGAGGGCGGGGGAGAGAAAGAGAGGGGGGAGAGAGGGTGAGAGAGAAGGGGGGGAAGGCAGCGTACCGCCACCAGGCAGCGGGTCGAGGAGAGGGGGAAGGCCAACCTCACTCGGCTCGAGCGGGTTGCGGAGGGGGGGAGGGTGGCGGAGATCACCCTCTCAGCCACTCAGCATCAGGAGGGGCGATGAGGTAGCGAGAGCAAAGCGGAGCAAAGCCGCGCGGAGGGGAAGCGGAGGAAGTTGAGAAAATCTGTAACACAGAAGGAAGGAGGGGGGAGTGGTGGTGGACGTGGCGGTGGCGGCGGCCTGTTGCGAGGGAGAAAACTTCTCAATGTGTGCGCGTGGCGTGTGGCTGCCAGGCGGGCGCACGGGCGGGGCAGGCCGAGGCCGCCGCGGCAATCGTGTGCGAAATGCCCTCGCAGGGCCGGAGACAGCCGGGCCGGACCGTATGCGGCGGTGACAGACTCGTTTCCTGCCGCGACAGGCTACCGCCAACCCAACTTGTTGGTTTGGTTTGGTTTGGTCTCTCTCTCTCTCTCTCTCTCTCTCTCTCTCTCTCTCTCTCTCTCTGGAGAAACAAATGTCGTACCTTAGAAAGCCGCTAAGGTTTTAGTTGCCGTTTAAAAAAACAAACATTAAAAACTGATAAGAGACTGAACCCTTCACAACCTTACAGATGCGACTACTTTGTTAAGACTTATTCTCGGAGTGCTACCCCCTCTCAATAAGGCATTACAATTGAATTTTTTCACCACACACGCAGAAAAAAAGTTTGCCCGGGCGCTTAAAAAATAGCACCGGTGCTAATTTTCACTTACTGAATAGACTCATCTAAAAATTTAGCCCCGGTTCTAATCACGTTACGAAAGCATGATTTGCACCAGTGCTAATCAGGTTTAATCGCGGTGCTGAAAATAATTGACTGAATTGCAAATTTTGTCGAAAGTAAATTTTCTGGCCGAAAAGAGGGAAAGGAGTGAGATTGAGACTAAGGGCGCGAGGCATTGGAGGGTCAAAGGTCCCTCAGGCCGCAAGAGGCCGACGACTTGTCAAAAATTGATCACCTGCGCGCGAGCGCCGTGATATCAGTGGATGCGGAGGCCCCGGCATATGGCTGATAGATCGTGGCGGTTCAGCAGCGAGAGCTAAGAGTACACCCAAATGTAAAATAGTTCGATTGGTATCTAAAAGCTGGTTTCACCACAGCTACCCCTATTTAACTGTTGGGTTTTAGTGGCACAGGTAACAAAAATAGCAAATAAGCAAAGCAGAACGCTTCTACAAAATCTTTCTCGAGAAAAACATTTAGTTAACTTGATTGATGAACTCAGCAAACACGATCAGGGTTGTTAACGTTAAAAATGAAATTTAACGCGTTACGTTTCGTTAATTTGAGATTTGAGTTAACGTAAACGCGTTACGTTTCGCCAGAGGTGACAAAATTAACGCGTTACGTTTCGTTAAACGTCGTAACGTCGTTGACGTTGATGCAAAATAATAAAAAGAATGTAAAGTATTGAAAATTAAGAGCAGAGGGCTGTTTAAAGACGAGAAATATTATTAAAAAATTACTTTTATTGTCAAAGTTTTAGTTTTAGTACAACTAGGCGCTCGGCTTTCTTCGTTTGCTAGTCGCGCTTGTACTGCATTTCACGAAAACTACAAAATTCGCTGACCAGCTGCCCAAATCTAGGTGCACGCGAACGATGTTTTAACGTCAACGTCGTTACGACGTTACGGGACCCGGTTAACGCAAACGCGTTACGTTTCCCCAGCTGCCAAAAAATTAACGTCTTACGTTAACGTTAAAATAACGTTAACGAAAACGTCGTAACGTCGTTACCCATTAAATTAACGTTAACAACCCTGAACACGATTAGCACCCGCGCTAATTTTTCTAGTCGGACAGCAACCGACGTACTATTAAAAAAATTAGCACTGAACTGAATTTTTTTTTTCTGCGTGCAGTTGTTCAGTTGTAATTTTTCATAACTCCGGCACAGTCCATCAACATACCAGATTAGGTAGCACTTCTGTAGTTATGCTGTACCGCTCTACCGCACGCACAAGTGCGGATGGGCCTACTACCTATCGCCCCAGTCCACGGCACCTAATAGGCCGAGCGAGTGGTTCCAGTTTCTTTTCGCTCCGTGCCCGTTTCCCGCCGGTCTCCGCCGTGCTGAGCGCCTGCGGGCCGCTGGGTAGGCAGACCCGCAGCACGCGCCCGCACGCCGGGCCGGCCTATGGCGCGCTGCCGGGCGCTCCGCCGCGCCGCTCTGTCGCTCTGCTCCGTCTGCTCCCGCTGCGCCGAGCGCTGTCCCGCGGCCCGGGCCGGCACGAGCCACGAGCCACTGCAGCCCGGTGCACTCCCTGGTAATAGGCGGGCCTGCCTATCCAGCCATGAAGCGGGCGGAAACTAGGCGAGGAGGAGGAAAAAGAAAGAGAATAAAAGAGAGATGACTGCTGCTGGTGCTGCTTGCTTTCTCTCGTACCCCCGAGGGGACACGGATGAACGAAAAAATAAAAGATAAGAGGGAAAAACACAGCTGTTCAGTAGAACACTTTACCTTCAACCAACAGCTTACTGCAAGTGTGTCGCGCTGCGCGCTTGCAGTTC
>NW_026267415.1:139663-140835 GCF_000697945.3 Frankliniella occidentalis | reverse complement strand
CGATATTGTTTTTTAAAGTTATTTTTGTGAGATTACGTAATGAACTAATGGCGCCCACTTGAGCGAGTGATTAGGATGACGGATCGGACACCCGTGCCCCTCCGGTCCCCCTCCGGTCCCCCTCCGGGGGTGTGAGATACACAGCAGGCTGCTCACGGGAAATGGATGGGTATTATTTGCGAGGGTCAAGTCTGGCAGGCGTGGCGTGGCGTGGCGTGGCGAGGCGAGGCTGAACTGCCACGGTCATTAATTCTACCCCTCGATATCAGTCTGGGCGGCAGGGGGGTGAGAATGAGGGAGGGGTGGGAGGGGGTAGGTCCTCGTAGAGGGTGTCGACAACACGGTGAGGATCTCGCGAGGCGTCTGCTCAGCAGGGCGAAGTGACTCCGCCCACGCCCCCCGTCCCCACCACCACCGCCGCCCCTCCGCGCGCGCCGCACGCACGCCGCGGACGCATGTGTGGGAAGTGGCCTCTCCGCTCCCCTCGCCGCGCCCCAGTAGTGGGGCCCACATACTCCTTGGTCTTTCACCTCATCTCCCCCGCCCGGCGCCGCCGGCCGACGCTGCGCCGCTGCCCGACCCCTAAATTGGCTTGCTCGGCGAAATAATTGAATCCCAGTCCCGGTCGACGCCACGCCACGCCGCGCCACGTTCAGGGGTGGCGAGCGCAGCTCAACCCCGGCCCCGGGACGGGCCAGGACCACTCGTGCGGGGCTGACGAGCCTGCCGCCGCGCACTCACTCACTCACTCACTCACTCACTCACTCACTCACTCCCACACTCCCACAATCCACTCTCTCAGCCGCACGCTCTCGCTCTCTCGCTTGCACAAGAGCGGGGAAAAGTTACGGGGGCAAAAGGAAAAGAAGCGCCGCTCGCGTCTAAAGCTAAGGTTGAGAAAGTGGTGGTGGGGCGGGGGAGGTAAGCTTCCTGTGGGCCGATGTCGTCGTCATCGTCGAGCAAATTGTGCGTTCTGCCGTTCGGTTTGTCCAATCCGCATTTGAGTCGTGAGATCAAAGGAGGAAATCAACAGCAGTGTGCTCCGACATCAAAGCAAGGGCACGAGTGGGAGAAGCGGGGGAAGCGGACAATATTTTGGAGTGAGGAGAGGAAGGAAGGCGGGCACGCGGGGCGGGGCGAGTCGCGGTGCGTAGCGAGGTCGTGGGCCTGCT
>NW_026267415.1:133453-134068 GCF_000697945.3 Frankliniella occidentalis | reverse complement strand
CAATTGCATGAGGGGGCCGGCGGTGGAGAGGGATGGGGGGCGGCATAGGGGTTGCGGAACGGGATGTGGCCCAGGATGTGGGTGGAGCCGGGGTGGCCGGCCTGGGGTGTGGGGCGCGGGGTCGTCGGCGGCGTCCTCTCAGCGCGTCCCCGAGGGGCGGATTCGTCGTGGTGCACGAGGGGGCGCTTGACGCCCGGCCGGTGTCCTTGAGGGAGAGGCACTACAAGAAGGCCATAGCGCCGCGCACTCCAAGAGGGCTGCTGTGGTCGTCCGCGCCGACCGAACCGCGTGGAGCGTGAACGCGGGGAAGAGGGCGGGGACGCGGGGGAAGGGGCGAAAGAGAAGGGTGTGTTCCCCTGGTTCCCCATTGGGGCCCCCTTCTGCTGCTGCTGTTTCAACTTTGCGTATTAATCTGGCGAGGTGCGCTGAGGCGCATGATTAAATTTCGCCTTTGCTGCTTCCCCCCTGTCTGTCCTCATTTCGCTCTCAAACCGATTCAATTGTTTCACTCAGTCAGCCTCGCAACGGCCTGCGGGGCAGCCTGGGCTGGCCGCCCGGCCCGCGTCCCGCTCCGTCCTGTGGGTCAGAGTAATGGCATCAGCTGGTGCAGGGGGG
>NW_026267415.1:131812-133403 GCF_000697945.3 Frankliniella occidentalis | reverse complement strand
CTCAAGGGTCGAAGTACATCTAAGTGGGAGCCTGATTCTACCTTTCGTACTTCTAACGAGCGGTCTTTTACTATAAAACTCGTTGTACAACGAGAAAAAAACATACTCGCAAGATACTCGCAACACTCGCGGTAACTCGCGAAAACCTTGCGCCAACTCGCGAAAGAATCGAGAAATACACGCCAAATACTCGCGAATACTTGCGTTATCCCTATCCGTATTCCCTCTTTGTTTGTTTCCTTAGCACTTACAAAGATAACAATATGTTTGGCGTTGGACGGACACTCATTATTAATCTCGCACTGGAAGATGTCCAATAATTATTATCACATGAGTTACGACCGTGGGCGCGCAACCCCCATCCACCATGTACTTTACCGCCCTCGCCATTTTGTTGTGGGCGGAGGCAATCGTCATAATGCCCAGCGCAGCCAGGCCCGGCCTGGCCCACGATTAGCGATTATTCTTCGTAATGGTCCAGAGTTTCCCCCACTAATAGTGGGGAAATAAATCGAGGGCCGTTCAATCTCTCTCTCTCTCTCTCTCTCTCTCTCTCTCTCTCTCTCTCTCTCTCTCTCTCTCCCCCTTTCCACCCCCCATACGCACCTTGCCGCGGGCGCGTTATTGCGGGAAACAAATCGAAGAGGCGGAGCGAGAAAGTGTTCGCGACCGGCCTTCCAGAAGAGCAGCAGTGGGGGGCGGGGCGGGGCCGGGCGGGAAGCTATTCTTCTCTTTAAGTCCCGCAGCAGCAGCCGGGCTGCAGAAGAAAAGGGCATTATTGCCGATCGAAAAAGGAAGACATACGCCTTTACAAGGCGCCGTACCCAACTTGTGCCCTGATAACATGTTGTCACTATTATTGCCTTTAAACTGAAAATGTGAATAACAACAGACTTGCCGGCGGCGGGGCTCTGCGCCACACACACGAGGGTGTGTTTTTGCTTGCGCACAAACCTCTTGGCGTCGACGGGGATTATCGTCCGGGTGCGCGTGGGAGCCTGGGCGGCCCGTGGCGAGGCGGGCCGGGGCGGGGCAGGGCGCGGCGGGCTGGCGGGGCCTTAAAGCCCTTGGTGGTCCCGCTCGGCTCCACCCCGCCCCGCCACAGGGGCCTGCCCCCAAAGCTTTCGCTGCAGACCACCACGACGGCCCCGCCGCAAATTAAACACAACTCAGTCTTGTGACTTTCTCCCTCACCGCGCGCGCCCTTTTTTCCCCCCCGCTGTTTTATTTTGTTTTCTTTTCCTCCACGTTCTGTGTTTTTTTCTTGGTTTTTGCCGTTGTTGTTGTTTGCGTGCTTTGTCTGCGCCTTTCCATCGCGCTCCCTCCCAACGGTTTGCCGCGCTAGCGCTAAATAGAAAACGGCAACATGCAAATTTCGGGTGCGCGGCCGAGCCAGGCCGGGCGCTGGCGCTCCGCTCGGTCGCGGGACCGCGTCCCACCGCGTCCAATACTTGTTACGGGGAGTGTGTGGGGGGGGGAGGGGGGGAGGAGGAGGCGCAGCCGAGGGGAAAAGCGCCCCCACCGTGACGTGTCATTAGAACGTCACTTTCAAACGTGTCAAAGGAGGAAATCAACAGCAGTGTGCTCCGAC
>NW_026267415.1:121014-123681 GCF_000697945.3 Frankliniella occidentalis | reverse complement strand
CCCCGGCCCCCGGCCCGGCCCGCGGCCCCCGACGCTATAGGCCGAGCGCCCTCCTAATTTAACGGAATGCTGCGCAACGCCAAAGGCGGACAAAGGCAGACTATCTCTTCCTTTCGCCATTAGAATTCGCCGCGGTGAACTCCACGTCCAACCTCTCCGACAAAGTGGGAGGAAAAGGGGCAGAGAGAGAAAGAGAGAGAGAGAGAGAGAGGAGGGGGGAGGGGGAAGCGCCGACGCCACCCCGCGGTTCGACTCGGACGGATAGTCACCGCTCAGCAGCGTATTCGCCAATTTCCAAACTCACTCCGTCGGAAAACTTCACCGGGTGGGAGGGATCTACTTCAGAATATTTTCCAGCAATCGGATCTGCACGCGAAAACTTTTCTTTTGCGTCCATGGGAAAATGACTTAGGGCTGTTGCCTCTGCTCTTACTGTCGGACTCGCGAATCGTTGTGATTCTCGGCAAATTGTATTCATATGTCATGGCAAGCACTAGCCTCGTAACCGGCACCTCTGCATTCGTATCACTCTCCCTCCTGTACAAAACATATTGCTACTTCTGTTCCTGTAAAATATTTGCATGATGAAGAATTGTTATTTTAAATAAGTTAAGAAAGTTTTTATTTAGAAAGACGCTGGATATGTTTCACTGTTTGTCGGTGTTATAAAAACGTAAGTCAGGTTTAGTTTCTTGTTCGCCATAGATGGTTTTTAAATCTATCTTTTCTATACGAATCAGTATCTCTTTTCCCATATCTCATTTCGACAATAAAGTGATAATCCCCCGCCTTATCAAAAAGGGATATTCGTCGAACAATTAGAAAGAAAAGTTTCCGTTATGTTAGCAAGGATAAAACTACGCGTGATGACTGATGATATTATTGGGTGTGTTGTGGGAAAGAAAAGACATCGTTAACAACGAATAAGGGGAGACTTCGCTTGCACTGATAAACCTAGAGTTAAACCGCTAACATTTGTAAGTTTACAACTTCAACTGACTGCAACTTAAATACTTGCAAGTGTGTAACACGGTAGTGGTGCACTAGCAAGTGTGTAACTTTGTAGTGGTGCACTTCAAAGTGTGTAAATCCGTAGCAATTGACTTGCGAAAGTGTTCAACTCAGTAGTTGTGCACCTGAAAGTGTGCAACCTTTCTGTTGGTCACTTTTGGCGCAGTGAGCGTCCCATTTATGAAAGTGTTCAGCAGATGAGGTGCACACACAAGTGCACAGGTTCCGAGTTGAACACTTGCAAGTATTTATCTTGGTTTATCAGTGTGGATGTTGTTCCCCATGCTTGACTACTCTACAAATCTAAATGTATAACCAGATTACAGTTTAAACTGAAATAGGGAAACAAAGATGCTAACTCCTATACCTTCCACAAAGGCACTAACGGTTGAGTGCATTTTACAAAGGGACTGAAAATGCTATTTAGTGCCTTATGTTGTGCCTTTGTGAGCCACTAAACTGAAAATGTCTTCAGTGCCCCAGGAAGGGCACGACTTAGCCCCCTTTTAGCAATGTGCAAAACCAAACATTTTACAGTTCAAACTGCAAAACAAGAAGTCTTGCAGTTTAAACTGCAAAACTAAGAAATTCTATAGTTTAAAGTGCAAAAGTGCGTATTTCTACAGTTTAAACTGCACAACTGAATAGGGCTAGTTTGACAGTCCTAACTGTTTAACATTATTGCTTTGAAGTTTAAACTGCAGAACTTATTAGTTTCACAGTTTTAACTGTCGTCTGGTTATACATCGAATTTTCAGAGTACTTACACGATATGTTTAAAGATAATTGAAAAGTCAACCTTGAAGTGAGGCTACAAGTGCTCTCCCAATGCGAGGTAACGTTGGGCGACAGACGTTCTCCTGCCCCAGCGCCCGACGACGGCCCGACCCCGACGCTCCCGCACTTGGGCGCTCGAGGCGGGCCGCCGTCTTCACACACCTGCTTGGCGGGTTGGCCTATCCAGTGAATAGCAGGCGCTTTCACTAGGGCTGCCTTATGAAACGTTTATTATGGGGACACCTTAAAATCATCTCTAGAAGGAAATCAGTATCACCCTTTCCTTACATCAGACACACAAAAGTACAAACGTACAACCAGAATTGTTTTTTATAGAATAAATCACTTCGTTTCATCATTAGACTTAGATCTTTCCGATTAACACAGTATTTTTGTATAGCGTTACGTCCATAACAATAAAGGTATAATTTTCACTAGCTACTCTTGTCTGTTTAGTCCTCCTCTCCTCCTTTCATGATGACATATCAGCAAAGGCCCATCAGCAGGAATTCAGCAGGGGAACAAAAAGAGAAGGCGTCGCGAGTAGCCTATTATTCGCAGACGCCATTACTCTCAGCGGGAGGCCTCCCTCGGGAGACGTGTGGGCGCTGGGAGGCGGGCTGCGGGGGCCTGGCCCGGGCCATGCACCTCCTGGCCGTCAGCCAGGGCCTCTTGTCCGCGTGCCCTGCCTCCTGGCGACGCCACGCACCACCAGGGAGACGTAAGGAACAAGACTTGAAGGAAAACAATTTTTCCTCAAAATATGTTCATTACCACAAAAATAAATGGTTCAATTTTTAAGTTAATCTTGTAACTAGCAATAATAGAATCGTCCATTCCAGTCCCTTCTTCGACACTGACGCCCACCCACACACGCCT
>NW_026267415.1:117144-120964 GCF_000697945.3 Frankliniella occidentalis | reverse complement strand
CCACGGTTTGCCACAGCGCCGCCACGCTCCGCCACCTCGCACGAGGCTAGGCGGGTCGTAGGCCAGGCGCATGCGGTAAGGCCCTACCTGTCGAGCTCCCCTCCCCTCCCGCCCGCCTCGAGGCCGCGCGGTCCATTCCGTTACATTCCCTCCTCCGCACGATCCCCGCCATCCTGGGGTCACGGCGCGAGGCGAACTGCGCGAGGCCAAAACGCGAGCGCGGTCATCGGCCCTGGAGTCCCCTGAGGCTGCACCGCGACCGGCCCACGCTCTTGCCTAATGCCTCATTCAAGGATTCGGGGGGCCGGTGCCACCTCCTTGAACGCCAAGGTCTGCCGATGTGGCCCATCGGAGCGGTCCACCTTGAGCGAGACGTGCTACTCGAGGTACTCGGTCCGGGCGCGTCGCCGTGTTGTGCGCGTTAGCGGCGCGGACACGTGCTCGGTGCTCTCCGCGGGCTTAAATAAGCCCGCGTGGGCCGGGCCGGGGCCGCGAGCAGCTCGGGCCAAGATAGCCATGAGCCGGGCCGGCGTGGCCGGGAGCCATGAGCCGGCTGCAGCTCGACACGAGTCGCGCACCCGCCAGGTCCGGCCAGGTCACAGAGTCTCGCCTCGATAACGAGGCAGGCTGCCGTCACGCTGGCTTCGCTGGCCGGTACAGTGCCGTGGGCCCGGCAGCAGGCCCGGCAGGTGCGGTGCATTCGCCTTTTCACGGAAAGGACGCTCGTTGATAGCCAGGCCAGCCCGACGTCACGATACCCTCGAAAGAAAGCCTCGGGGTTACTCACCGCAGCCAGCTTACACTGCTGACGCGCGGTTTATCCACTCTTTTGACACTTTTTTGGCCGATTTTGGCGATGGTGTACTTGGCAAACTCGTTCTGCACAACTCTTTCGCCGCCCGGGGGCCACCGCACTGTAAACATGGCCTTATCTGCTGCAGGCCGCCCGGTGCGTTGGTGGGCGAGAGCAGCGGTGAGCGGGCCAAGCCGAGCGGGGCGGGCCGGCCGGGCGCGAGGTAGGCCACCCGGCGCTCTCCCCTGCACGCCTAGACCCGTATTGCCTACTCTCCCGGCGCCCGCTGGACAGGGAGGAGCTCACTCCGCCCTGCTGACATCCCCCCTCTGTCCCTCCCTCCTCCCCGCTCGTCCCGCCCGAGCATTATCATCGCCTCGTTAACGCCCCGATGCGGTCGGCGCCGCCATCACGATGGCAGCCGTGACGCGCGTGACGCCACGCCGTGACGCGCGGCGCGCAGGTGAACGACCTCGCGCGCCGAAGCACACGGTGTGTTGTCTGCGCGGCAAAATGATCCCAGACAAAGAGGAGGGAAAAGGGTTGAAAAGGACTACAAAGAGTGATTGGACTTATCCTTAAAAAGAAAGAAATGAGGCTAGAAAGATTCGAAGAACCATCTTATAACTACTATATCAAACAATTTTCATGAATTTATGTTTTCCCTCTCTTGGCTTTCCACGACTTTCATGCAGATCTGTGAGTTCGTGGTTGTAACGCTTTACTTTAGGGGTTAGTCGTGAAAGAGGACATCAGACGCCGGAGAGACACTCACTACGCGAGAGAGACGCCAAGTCTGATCCGCCCCGTTTCACTTTTTGTTCGCAGGCGAGTCGCTGCTGCAGCGACGGTGGCGGCTGGACAGTCCGCTGCCCACTCTCTGGGGCCCGTCGGGGGCGGGGGCGGGGGCGGGCCCGCCCGAACCAAGAGGAGAGTCGGACGAAGAGCTGGGCGGGCGGCAGCACTACCCGGCCCGGTAAGTTTCCTAAGCCGTTAGTGCTATACCAAACACATCGTTTTTGTTTGAAAAAAATGACTTATTGTTTCAGAACAAAAGGGGGGGGGTGGAACAGTAATCAAAATTGATTAAAAATAATCGGATACGCTTTTTGTGCATAGAAAAGATCGTCCGCGATATGTGACGTGTGGGGCAGGGTTGCAATATCCGGCTGCACTCGCCCTCTACCCTCTACCGCAACCAGCGGGGAGCGCGGCGCGTCCTGTGGAGCTGGCGGGCCGGGCCGGGTCGGGCAGGTTGGGAGGGGCGGGATCCGCTTGGTTCCCTTTGCACCAGATCGGGTCACAGGTTGCGGTAGCGGCGGGCGGCGGGCGAAGCCGAACACTTGTGGGGCGGGGAGAGCGGGAAGTCGCGTTGGCAGGCGTTGGATTGGCGAACAAATACTCACTCCCCGCGCCAGCCAGGTGGGGGGCGCGGGGGCGCGAGCCGAGCCGCGCACTGCAGCACCAGATAGGGGTAGCCATGGCGACGGCTCGACCCGGCCCGACCCGGCCTGGCTATCTGGCCCAGATCAACACGGCCAGCCGGCCTCTCGAGATAATGTTGATAGAGGCCAGTGATCAGGCGGCTATGCTGATGTGTACCCGGGCGCGGAAATCGAACACGGATTGAGTCGGGTCTACCCGAACATCTTCGACCACGTGTGCTTCGGAAACGCCAAAAGCAAAACGGGATGCTGAAACGCATTTAAAATCGTGCTTAGAAAAGTGTGAGCCCACAAAAAAAAAAGGAAAAAAACATTTGCCCCTCTGCTCCATGTTAAGTAATCGTTACAGCTTTCATTTTGTTACATACAATCGTATAGATAACCCGCGCACTCCGCAGCCTCCATGACGCAACAAGCTCATTCATGCGGACGCTTCCGCCCCGCCCCCAGCCACTGTCACCCGCCGCGGGGGGCGGGGGCGGTCAAACTTGACCAAAGCTGTCGTGCTGTACATCCAGCCAGCGGTGGTGGCCACACTGCGGGGGAGGGGTGGGTGGGCTGCACCGGCCACAGTGTGGCCCCATTCACTCCTCGGCGTAATCCCCTCCCCCTCCCCCTCTTCCTCCTCCTCCTCCTCCCCGCTGACCGCCACACGGGCAACCCTATCCAGCGTCATTGCGGCTGACGTATTGACGGCTTCCAATTTTTCCCGTGATTGCATTGAGCCACGCGCGGCCGTGGTGTCGGTATGGGAGGGGGAAGAAGGGGAGGCGGCTCGACATCCCTTGTACCGCCTGCTCCACAATAAATTATTTGCTCGTTTTGCTTTTCAATTTCCCGGCAACGCCCAGCAGCGCGGGCGGGTAGCTGCAAAGTGTCAAACTGCGCGCTCGCCCAACAGGAGGAGGAGGAGGAGGGGGCCACAACCCAACAACCACCGTTGCTGTTGTGCGCAGGCGGTCGCTGCACTGGCTGCCCAGCGGGCTGGGCACCAACTGGGACCTGCGCGGCGAGAACGCGCACCCCGTGCGGCACCCCAAGAGCCATCACGGCCGGCACCACGGCCAGCACGCGCCGCACCCCACGGCGGGCGCCCCGGCCGCGAGCAGCAGCGCCAGCGAGGCCTTCACGCCCACGACCTCCGCCGCGACCTCCTCGACGAGGACTGCCATCAACAGGACCCTTGGTGAGTACGGCCGCCTCTGCCTACGAGGGCGTGCCGAGGCGAGCGTTCTCTTCCTCTTGCACCGGCGGCGGCCCAGCGTGGAAAATAAATAAACAAATTTAGTTTAGAGAGAAATAAGATTAAGCGCGTCGCTCATTTAACGCTCCGGCGGCGCTGCGCTGCGCTCTGCCACTTCCGGTCCAGCTGCTAACACCCTCGGGCGGCGCTGCGCTGCCCTTTCTGCGCCAGCTACTAACACCTTGGTGTTGCCACGCCTCCGGTCCAACTCTAAACACGACCCTCTACGCGACGTTTAACGTTGCTATTTTTCGAGTTTATTGGCTGAGCGATTAGCGAAGCCCATTACTCCACTGACCGGAAAAGTTTCATTCTGTTTGTCTGTTTGTCCGTCTGTAC
>NW_026267415.1:106669-108034 GCF_000697945.3 Frankliniella occidentalis | reverse complement strand
GGAGGGGCGAGGCGGGGGCGTTATCAGGGCGCGCCGCCGGCCGCGTCGCTCTGCTGGACTGGGACGATTATGGAGGGTGCCGGGCCGGCGGGGCCGGGGGGACAATACTGGTGGGGGGCAGTGAAACAATAACACCCACACGCATAAGCGACGGCCACAAGGAGGGTCGGTGGGTGGCCGTGCGATGAGTGCGCGGCCGCAGAGTTCACCGCTCTCTGGACTGGGAGTGCCGCACACAGCCCCGAGTGTTTGGTCGGGGGGCACATCACCGCTCACTCGCCATCCGGCGTGCTCGAGGACGCACAAATATGTGCGCTCAGAGGTTGCCGGGCGCGGCGCCAGCCCCGCCCCGCCCGGCCCGTGTTACGGCATCATTATGCTGAGCAGCCTGCTCCGCGACGCGCTGATGACGATGGATGGTATTGGTTATGGCACCGCCACGGGCGGGCCGGGCGGTGTAACGACCCTCGAGTCTCCGCCGCCGCGCCCGCTGTGCCGGCACAAGAGGGTTGTGTGCTGCACCGGACCAGGACATTAGATTCAACTTGTTTACGCGCAACAAAATACGCAAGGGTTTAGTGTGTATGAAACTCAAATAATACATAGTCTTTCAGGCCGAGTTGAATTTAATAGCCTAGTCAAATGTCTTAGTGACATGCCAGTACCAATTTACAGCTATAACGGAAGAATCCGTGAATGGTCACCTTGGACTGCTCTAAATTTGTACTGGCATGTCACCTTAGGATACTAATTCATCTCTACGCTGGCGCTGTCATTAAAATCCTTTTTTTTTAGCCCACCCTAATGCTTTTAAAAAAGCATTAAAGCGGGCTCATGCAACCGCTCACGTCCGTCCGTCCGTCGTCCGTGTAAGAGGAAGGATATGAGCTAGAAGTCTACAAATTCAAGGGTATCTAAGGGATGACTCCTGGACAACGAAACGCCTGGTGCAAATCCTGGCAACTACCAAGGGGTGAAAAGGGGTAACAAAGAAATGGGGGTTGGTCCAAAATGTAGGAAAAACCTCGTGAAAGTAGAACCCTTCGGGCTAAAATTTTAACCGAGGCATAGCCAAATTTTCCGTAGATGAGCCGGTGAGTACACTGCAAAAAGCTTACGAACTAAGTGTATACATCCCTGACACAGTGCGACGGGTATGAGCGAGCCGAAGGCCCGCTACATTATTTGATTGTTTTCTTCAGTAAATCGCGTGACTAGCACGCCGCCGCCAAGCCAACCAGGAGCGGCCCCTGCCAAACGGAGTTGCCGGTGCGGCGAAGCGGAGCTGGCAACTCCGTTTAGCGGAAGGGCGGGCCTGCTTGTTGCAATTGACCTGACCACACAGTTGGGGGAGGAGGGGGGGGG
>NW_026267415.1:105167-105672 GCF_000697945.3 Frankliniella occidentalis | reverse complement strand
TACATGGTGGATCACACCTGTGCATCCTTTGTTCTGCACAATTTCAGACTCTACCACGGTGATGAATACCCTCTGGTATGTTTTAAACCTTTTCATTATATTGGCTGAGAATGTCTTAATGTACTTAAGAAGCAGTTTCACGTTCACCCTTCTTAAATAGGTTGCTGTTGGAGAAGATCACCCAGATCTGGAGGACGAAATAGATTTCGAATATGGAAATGAGGATGACATTGAGGATGAAGTGGGTGATATTCCTGATCCTTTTGAGGAGCAGAATGCCGCAGCTGTAGTCAACCAACGCAAAGTTCGTGGGGAGCAGCGAAGATGGAACTTATGCAACTCTCTATGATAATTATTCAGTATGTAAACTGACAAGTAACTTGTATATAGCCATTGATTTTTTAAAAAACTGTGACAGTGATGGTTATGTACAAGAAAATATTTAAATTTGCTTGATACCACAAGCCTCATTTTTTTATTTATTGTAAGGACATAAAGCAATTGT
>NW_026267415.1:98441-105117 GCF_000697945.3 Frankliniella occidentalis | reverse complement strand
TATTATATATTTGTTAACAGTATTTGACAAAAGTGTATAGAAAAAAATCCCTTTGGGGGAATGAAACAGTACAAACAACTTAAAGAGGAAGGTGAAACCACTGGTGCCAACTATCATGCCTTGAACATTTCTTGCTGGGGTCATGCGAAAAGAAACCAACTTGTTCGAAATTCCACAAGCCTTGGTGACAACCCAATGAGCACGTCTGACAATCTTTGGTTTCACAGGCATCGGCAAGAAGTAAAAGTCCTATGTGGAGCCACGGATTTAACGATAGAACAGCCCTGACTTCGTTGCTGTGGAGCCAGGAGTGGACGCACCCCATGGGCTGCGAATAAGGTTGCAAATCGAGCATCCGCAGGGCTGGGGCCGTGGCAGGGCTGATGCCGGGCAGCAGCTGGTCAGGCGGCCCTTCCACGGACAGGACTCGCAGTGCGGGCAGCGACGGCAGCGCGCCTAGCAGCGGCTGTAGGGAAAACTCGTCGTCTCTCGATTTTGCGTCATCCCTGATTGTAAGTTCCCGGACGCGAGACTTCCCACGCGCGGCCAGTGCCAGCGCCAAGCCCACGCCGACGTCACCAGGATGGTCCGGGGGATGAGCACTGACAATCAGGCTCACTCGGCGCAGCTGCGTGGCGCGGCGCAGAAAGGCTGCCCCTTCCTGGATGGGCGGGATGGGGTTTCTCTTTTCCGTCCTCACGTAAAGGAACACGGTCCTGAGCGTCGCGCATGCTGCCAAAGCCTCCATTCCTGGGAGCAGGGGGCACTGAAGACGCCAAAGATTTGGTATGCCGGCCAACAGGGGGGCTAGTGTGCTTGAAGCCTTGCCGCTGTATTCCCAGTCGTCGTTAAGGAAAATCTCTTCCAGGGTAGGGATGTATTTTTACGGTAAAATTAAAATTTAGCGGTAATTTACGTAAAATACCGTAAATTACGGTAAAAAACGGTAAAATTGGTAAAATTCGTTTTTTGATGTTTTATGGCCAAATTCAATGTTTTCATTGAAAATATGACGTTTTCGGGTGCGTCATAACGAAATATTAGCAGTTTAGCATAGGAGAAACATTGATTTGACGTTTTTAGCCCACGCTTCTCCTTTTAAAAGTTATCCAAACGTCCTGGTGCGTGGAGTCCCGGACCGCCATTATTTGGGGTGTACTCCAAGCGTACTCCGGGGGACTTCAGGTGTGGTGTACTTCAGATGTATACTTCGGGCGCTTAACACTCAGCCTGTGTCGCCCAAAATTTTGAGTCTTAGACTTCTCTATCTGATGTCGCTCGGTCCTATACAAAAAGGAAGTCATATCCAGGTACTGATTTTTTGCCGCCAGTAATAATGTGATGTTCTGCGTTGCAAGAATAATGTCAGAAAAAACGTTATCACATACACGTGATATTTTATTTTTACAAACTAAGAAATTGGCATATTAGAGTGTACATATTGAACGAAACGGTGCGGTGAAATTGACAAATTGATCAGTAACTCCTATTGCTGAAAATTCTCATGTTTTTGACTGATAAAATTATCAGTACAGGTCTGAGAGTGTAGACACTTGGACTATTTAGGGTATCGTGATCGTAGAGGTCACTACTCAACAGTGTACGTCGAATACACACAGATTCATCTGCGTTTTTGCGGTAGCTTTGCCTATTGAAGTTTATTTTGAAAATTACCAATAATACCAATTTTACCGGGGTTTGTGTAATTTACCGTAATTTACCGGTATTTTACCGTAATGTACGGGTAACATTACCAATGCGTACATCCCTATTCCAGGGTAGATCGGTGCGCACTTATTATAGAGTTGCAGAAGGGCTCCGTCTCTGGTTGCAGGGTACACTCAAATCTCTTCAAGCTGGCCGTGGGAAATGGGTTGTGTACAGCAGGTGGGGGACCGACCGAGGGTGATGTGATGCTGATGCTCCCTGAAATGTCGAGTCGTACGAGCCCGGCCGTCGACACTAATGTCCCGAGCAGCACGAACAACCCGGCCTGAGATGTCCACCTGAGGTATATTGCTACGCTTCTCAGCCGGCCGAGTGCCTCCTGATTGCGGATGGCGCAGGCAGCGTGCATGGCGCCGTCCTCATCCACCTGCAGCCTTAAGTCAGCTACGGCACACCTAGTCGTGTACAGCATGTGGCACTTCTTCTGCGGGACCCTGCAGTGCGCCTTCTGCAAGCACGGTGCGAGCCGGAGCACGGTGCACGCCAAAGGGTCGTCGTACTTGAGCGTCCGGAGCCGCCACACGTCCCGATGCAGGGCGAGGTCCCGGAGCCTCTTGCACACGAGGCGGAGAGCGAGGAGGTCCTGCACGGCCACGTACTGCATCACCTCAACGAGCACGTCGTCCGCCAGGTGATCCATAGCCTGCAATGACACGTTGATGTCAATTCGTGGATATACTCGGGGATCCCAAAAGGGTATTCCGCTTCTCAACGCACCGGAACACACCCTGCTGACGAGATACCGGGAGCGTATTAAGGGGGGGGGGGGCGGAGAGGGGAGCGGTGCATCGAACGTTGTCTACATACAGGGGTTTTGTAGGACAAATTGCCTATCTTTAGGTGGTTCCCCACCCCCTCCTTAATACGCGCCTGCGAGTAACACAATGACTCAATGGTTTTGTCTAGAAAGCCTTAGCTCGCCGGTGCGCCGACGCGTCCATTTTAACCAGAAAACTCAAATACCTACCCCTATTTTAACTATTTCCTTCAAAAAGTGTTCGTTTATTGGTCAACACGAAGTGTTAACGTTTCTGTATTAGCTCTTAGGTTGATCATTGATATCTCCAAAAGCCATGGCTCATATTCCACGGCAATTCGAAGTGAGATTTCGACCTGCATTTTAATAGCGAAATATACACACTGTTGTGACGCAATTAACATTACATTGAATGATTGAATGTGACGTCACAGTATTTGAATAGCAGTGAAACCCCAAGCTGTTGTGCCAAATTCACGTTGCCGTTCATTTTGCTCGATTTTGCCCAACCGTCGTTAGGTCGCCGCAGTCGCACCTTAATTTCCGTCTTTGGGTGACCGCCTTGTCTGTCGTGTCGTTGTTGACTGCGAGTCGAGACTGACAGCCTCCTGGCTGCGCTCGCGGCCGGGGCCAGCGACTCGGTAACTTTGGGGCTGAACAGTGGGAGAGGCGGTGGCCGCCGGCCTCTCCCGACCGGCCCACCGGAAGCGCACTGAGCACCTGAGGGTAGACAACCTGCGCCCGGCCTCTGGCAACCAGCCTAACAGGCAGCGCTTGTAAATAAGAGGTCTCAGAAAGAGAGCGCGATGTTGTGAATCCAATTTCATGACGCCTGGGGGACCGATATCAATTACATTGCTCGTTTTGAGTCAGTTTTGCGGCAGCGGCATTTTTAGTTAGAAGAAGACTCATTTTGAGCCATTTCCGCAAACATCGTTTTAATTAGAACGTGTCTTAAGACACGTGCTCCATTTGGACTAGGGAAATCACTCTAGCTTGTACAGAGCTCTGTAACCGAAAGTTAGCGTGAGTTGTGCACACCACGGTGTACAGTACAGAGATATCTCTCTCCACCGTGGTGCACACATGCCTGCTCCCCGTCAGTTCGAGCAAATACAATGATACAATGATGGCTTGGCTCGAGACTTCTAGGTAGTGAGTTGTAAGATAAAGTAATTATCTGTAAACGGTTAATCCGGAGGACAGGGCGTAACTTCGCGTTTTAGTCAAGGCCGCGGTATTATGCGCCACGCGGCTACGCACAGTGACCTCTCGTTTTCGAAACTTTGGGCGGGGAGTCCTCGCCGACGCCCGGCTGGAGGGGCTGCGTTCGCCCAGGGATGGCATCTGTGCGCCATATCGGCACCTGTCCCACTGCCCTATATCGGCATATACTTGCCTCTGTCATCGTGAGAGTGACGCGGACGCACCCCCTCTGCCGCCAGGGGATGCGAAATATTAAGGCATGGCGGTGTTTGGGGGGCAGCCACTGACGAGTTATTCACATCGGACAGAGAGCCAAGTTCGGTTCGGTCCAGGACGCCGTCGGGGCAGTCGCATCGGACCAGCAACTGCACTACGCGGTCGCAGGTCGCCCGCCTGCTCAGCCTCAGCCCCCGGACCGACACGATTCGTGTCACACGAAGGAACCCCCTTCCCGTCTCCGCTCCCCGCTGCAGCCGCGCCGGCGATCAAGAGAGCTGCCCAACGAGTGTCCTCGACCTCGAGCCGACTGATTTCCCCTTTCGCTATGCCGTGATTCTGTCAGTTTTGTGTTACCCTGAGGCTGGTGAGTGGAAAAGCAGTCTTGTGAAAATGTCTAAGACGGAAATATAACTTGATTATGTTGCCCCCTAGATTCACTGAAAGTTACTCTATGTAACAACACGTATGTGTACGTGTATAACAGTTGTTACATTCATAATTTTACGTTACCGTTGTTACACAAAGTGGTATACGTAACAAATGTTGCATAAACTAAAAAGTGTAACGGCTGTTACACTGCAAATTATGCTCGGGACGCATAGCTCTAAAGTTGCAATTAACAAAAATCATTTTGTAATACAAAGTATTTGTGTAACACCTGTTACTGCATGTAATTTGTATAAAACTGTTACGTAAAAAAATGTGTATAACCGATGTTACACACGCACACGAACGTAACAAATAGCTTTGTATTATGTTACATAAAGTGATTTTCAGTGTTAGTGGTGTGCTTTTGTATCTGACTTGCTACCACCTTTTAATCATCGTCAATGAAGTGTGAATGTAATGTGCTATACGTGATGGGTGCTGATTTGGTCTGAGGTAGGGCCTTGGCTGCTAGGGGAGGTCCCCGACTTCTCCTGGCCGGCCCCACACCAACGCCAGCCTAGGCGAACGTCGTTAGTCGGAGGTCGGAGCTCGAACCTTTAGCCCTGCGGACCTACGAACCCTGAGCAGGGCGCCTGAGGGTGTCCGTAAGACCAAGGGCTAAACGTTAAGACTGGAGCCTGCAGATCTGAATAATGCCGGTCACAATGGTTGAGCGTTCGCCGAAGCGACCCTCTGCGGCCACCCCCGCGCACCGCGGGACCCGCGAAGCCCCGCGTAGCCCGGCACCGCGGCGCGGCAGCGGCCGTGCACGTGCACAGCTGCGTGCGTGCGTGCGCTGACCACGCCCGCCATAGCGCGCGATAAAATAAATACACGCAGAACAACAAAGCGCAAAGTAAAAGTGGGACGACTACACCGCGCAATCCACCCTGAAGTCGGCAAAATGTGAGGCATGCAGCCTGGCCGGCGGCATCTAGACCGGGGGAGAGGGCAAGCGGGGAACCCAGAAAAGCACGTTCTTGGAACAAGCACGGAGCTCTTCGTGATTTTATAGCTCGGTGACCAAGCAAACCAGGCCGCGGACCCCCCTCCCCCCCTCTCTCCCCCGCGAAACACCCCACTTGCCCGCGGACCAGCCCGCGAGAACGCTGGGACTTACTCGCAGATGATAGAGGATAGGACTTCTGTGCGGTGCTTGATTATATAAGCGTACGCGGAGTACATTCGTGGTTTTGCAACTTAGCACATGGGTGCCCTACTGGGGTAATCAGGTGTGCACAGACTTGGTAATCACTGGTAATCCCTGGTAATCAACACACTCGTGAGGGTCCTTTCAAAGTAGAAATTTGTTGGTTAAGTCATGCACTTTTGGGTTTGGGCTCATCTTGCCCAAATGCCCCCCCCCCCCCCCATGGACAAATAATAATTTTTCCAATCATGTAATGCAAATTTGTAACTTGCAAGATAAGGAATTAAGAACTACCTAAGATGCGAACAAAATGCAACTTTCTCGATTCAAAAAAATGGCCATTTAGATTTAGAATACAGACGAAGCACACTACTTAATATTCATTGGTAATCTTAGTAATCGCATTGGTAACCTTTGGTAACCTTTGGTAACCTTTGGTAATCACTGGTAATCACTGGTAATCTTTGGTTATCATTGGTAATCTTTACAATTTGGTAATCCGGTGTACACATTTTTATGACGTTAGGCACCCCTCGACATAGTCGCAAGAACACTCAAATTGAGTACATTTCATTAGTGCAGTGCGCCGTTATTAAGATGCAGTTAAACTTCCCGCAATGTATCATATTGCATTGAGTCAACATATTGAACTACGCTTCCTCAAGAACATTTTGAACCTGGGAAAATGAACATTTACTTGGACGAAGAACCCATTTTTCTGGGTGCATCTTGACCGTGACCGGGTCGCGGTGCGGGCGCCAGCTGAGCTGGTACACATATGTGAGTTATTAGTCGAGATTATTAAATAAACACAAGCTCACCGTTGGGCAGGTCTGAGGCGTGCTGTCCGCTGTCAGTTGTCCGGCCTTCGTCGCTCTTGGTTCTCCGTGTAGATCTGGCTGGCCTCCTCGCCAACACAACTCCCTGGCGGTCACACTGTAATGGATGAAACGATAAGATTGGTGATACGATCGGGAGAATGAAATAAAAACAAATCCTTTGTCATGATGCAAGACATTTAACATCGAAGGAAAACTGGGAGGTTAAATAAGGTACGCGTGAACTAAGTTGCTGTACACTAACCTATAATCAACAAAGCGGCGAAACTGTTTTGAGTTGAAGATATCTTCGTTTTGCCGTGTTTGGCTAAGGTCTCCAGACTACAAAAGCGGATCACTCGAGTTGAA
>NW_026267415.1:91727-98391 GCF_000697945.3 Frankliniella occidentalis | reverse complement strand
GTGGGGCGGGAGGGGCAGGGTGGGGCGCACACTTGTTGACTTTAACGGGCTGCGGGGCACCTCACACACGGCCCCTTCCCTCTTCTCCCGCGGCCACATAAACTCGTCGAACTATTGGGGAAATGTCGCTGCTCCACTTTTTCTTGTTGCGAAAGGCAATAGCGACGGTCTGGAAAGAAAGGAGGGAGTTGGGGGAGGAGGGGGGGGGGGGCAAACACCATAGGAAAAATTGATACAATACGATATTTATCAAAAGAAATAAAGCGCCTATAGAACCCCAGCATGGTCAAAATGATTGACTAGATAGTAGACAGAAAACATAACTGTTAATTAAAGGAGAGAAAACACCAAGAACTATATAACCTTATATTTGGATACAACCCAAAATAGCAACTAAAATACACATAAATACCAACAAATGAAAAATTTCTATACTATGTAATTTTGAAAACCTTATCATTCTCCTCACTCACATCAACCATGCATCTCATGCATCGACTAGGTACGTTCTATTAAATAACACAAAACAATCAAAAATATATAGACAACCAAATCAGGGAGAAGACTCTTTCAAATGGCAGTTGCAGTATTTAACCGAGGAACGCATAGCAAACATTTATCTGCAATAATGTTGTTAAGTTTGAGAACTTCGCTCATTTCATGAATTTCCTGATCAATAGAAAAAGTAGCACAGGTTCTAGCGAGCAAACTCATCATTTCTTTGTGCATTGCCGGATGGCAGCCCAGGGCGCAAAATTCGCAAGCATCTTGCAAGCAGAACATACTTGCTCGAACGGCCAGCTCCAACAGAGGTTTTGACGACAGAAGTGCCTGCACTAAGTCCCTGTGCATGTACTGCCCGTGGACGCATTTTTTCTCCTCCGAACAAGGGACCAGCACGAGGTAAATCAGAGCGGGGGCAGTGAGGGAGGTGATGGCTACCAGGAGCTCGTCCGGAGCTCCATCGAACTCCAGGTACATCAGGGCTGGCAGCTTCGGCAGGTCGTCTATCAGCGGCCGCAGATCGTCGTACTCTCCACCGCGCCCATTAGGATCCACGTTCCTCAACGCCAAGGACACCAACTGAGAGCCCCCGGACGATGCCAGGGCCGCAACCAGGTCGAGGCCAGCCCTCCTGCTGGCGCTGTCGCCGTAGTGCAGAGTGACAGTTTTTAGCTTAGTGGCGTGGCGGAGGAACTTGACGGCGCTCGGGGTGGCCGGCCGCTCGCCCTGCTCTACGATGAGAAGGCAGACATCTGTGAGCCACGGGCACGCAGCCGCGGCCTCCAGGCCGGGGAGCATTGGGCAGTACAACCTACACAGGTATGGCATGTTGGCGAGCAGGTGTAACGTGATGGTGGGAGCGTCGTGAGGAAGTTCTGTATAGAGCTCTAACGCCACCTCCGTCAAGGTAGCTGCGTGCGCGGCCAGGACGAAGCAACAGAAGGGAATCGATTGCGCGCTAAGGTGGCACGTAAAACGGCAAAGCGATGAACTGGGCGCGGATCTTGGTTGGCAGACCGGTTCAGAAAGGGAAAGGCCATCCAGCACCATCGGAACGTCAAGCGTCTGCAGCCCGGCCGTCAACGCAGCCGTCCAGAGCAATGCAGTGGGATCACCGAGAGGATCATCCTCATCTTCATACATGTTCCCTTCAGCGCCGGGTACGTCGAGCCAGTCGAGCACAAGGCACTTCAGCCGTCCGAGCGCCTCCTGGTTACGGATAACAAGGGCAGCATCCTGGTAGCCCGTTCGAGTCAGAGGCCCCCTGAGATCTCCCTCGCTGTTCGTGGGCGGTGGAGGTTCCTCCGCCCAGTGGAAATGGAGAGACAATCCGAACACGGCACATCTAGTTGACGTATACAGAGCGGTGCGCTCCGCCGACATACATTGGTCGACGCGCAGTGCGATGGAATGCAGGCACGGTGCCAGGCGCAGCACCGGGCAGACCCACGGGTCGCCGCTGGAGACGGCGCGGTGCCGCCAGGCGTGCGGGTGCAGGGCCAGCCACCCGAGCCTCTTGCACACGAGGCGGCACGTCAGCAGGTCCGGCACGTCCAAGTAGCGCATCAGCTCCAGCACCACCTCGTCAGGAAGACGCTCCATGCCCTGGAAAACAAAGCGGGCCGGGCTGCTGTTAGTATTCCGGAATATGCCATCTGATCCGCACGGTGAAAGTGAAAATTGTTCCTTCTTGTCAAAGGAACATCGGAACGCTCAAGGATTGTCGTTGGTGGTTATCGGACCCTTCTTCGAGATATTCTGAAACCGCAATAACCGGCAAAGGCAACAGCTGTATGGCTCCATGGCCACGATCACAAAGTATCGAGGCGTGCAAACGGGTTGCATGCGCTAGGGCGCACTCACTCTTAAAATCGATCAGGGTCGTAATGATACACTGGAAATCCAATTGCACGAATGTCGCTCACCTACAAGCGTGTGAATGTGCGAATTTTTTCACACACTTGCAGGTGCGTGACATTTGGAGTCGTCGACCTCTCTCGCGGTAATCCAAGTGTACGAATGTCACGCCCCAGGTAGTGATAGGTACTTAAGGATCGTGCTATTGAACTACCTTGGACTTTGAAAAGAGATGGGATTTGCTCACGCAAGTTGACGTTATTTCCACACCGTTGTCGATACGACTTAAAATTTCCTGGTGGGTTTAGGTCGTTAAGTCGGAAGAAGATTAAAAAGTTGTAGTGTGTAGCTTATAGTAGATCTACTTTGTAAAAATTAGATGGTAGATTTTTATTAATCAAAAATACATAGCCATTAAAGCTTTCATTAAAAAAGGGTGTACAGCAAAACATACAACAAAAGAAAATGGTTTTACATGACGAGACAACTGTCATTATACTTGGGTAACATAGAACACAATTCGATATCACGTGCGTGTTTTGTTATGAATTAAGCCAAAAGAAAAGGAACAAATCATGAAATAACAAGCTAAATCCAGGGTGAACATTTTCAATCTTCAACTTCACTATTTAATAGAGGAATATTGATCCAATGGGTTGCCCCAAAAAAGTGCTTTTCACCAGTTTCATCCTCATTATCATCACTATCAACTCTTTCATATTCAACATCACTTTCATCATCGCTATACGGGCACAAGTTCATCCACATCTCAAAGCGATGGCAGCCCAGTGCGCAGTACTCACAAAGATGGCTCTTCGAGCAGTAAAACGGCATAAGCAGATACAGCTCAAACACAGAGTTCGACGATAGAATGGTCTGTACTAGGTCATTGTGCATGTAGCCGTGGGCACACCTCGGGCCTTGCTTCCACGCTGGCTGCAACCGGAGGGTCTGCAGAGCAGGGAGTCTACCGGCTGCGACGGCCTTCAGAAGCTCACCCGGTGCCGTGTCGAGCTGCAGGTACTTCAGGGCTGGCAACATCTCCAACGCTCTGAGCAGCCCCTGCAGGTTGGCGTACACCTGACCGTCACCTAACGGGTTGTAAAACTTGAGCGACTCTACGCCGGACCGGCCGGAGGACGCCAGGGCCACGACTAGGTCCACAGCCACGGGCCTGCTTGCATTCGCGTCCACGCAGAACTCCAGGGTCACATCACGCAGCTGCGTGGCGCGGCGCAGGAACTCGGCGGCGCTCGGGTTGGTCGACAAATCATAGGGTCCCAGGCAGATAGACACCTTTCTCAGCAACTCGCATGCCGCCACGGCCTCCAGTCCCGGCAGTTGGGGACAATCAAGCCGACGTAGATTTGGCATGTCGGCGAGCAGGGGCGCCATCGAGGAAGGGGTGGAAATGGTGATCCCGAGGGTTACGTCCTCCAAGGTAGCGCCGTGCGCGGCAAGCACGAAGGTAATGAAGGGCTCCTTATCTGGGCTGAGGCGGCAGTGAACACGCCTGAGGGACGCCCTGGGCGCAGACCGGTGTTGACAGTCGGTGGAGAGTTTGTTGTTTACCCACATCGGAACTTCAAGCGACTCCAGACCGGAAGTGAAAGCCACCGTCCAGAGTAAGACGGAGGGATCGCCGACATCTTCGAAGGTGATTTTGAGGTGTTTAAGCCCTCCGAGTGCCTCTTGGTTGCGTATGATCAGTGCAGCTTGCAGCTTGCTCATGGCTTTCTTGGTGAAGACGGACAGATCTAGCTTCGAGACGGAACACGCGGTTGTGGTGTACAGCACGATGCGCTCCGCAGAAGTCGTCTTTCTGATGCACAGATCCAGACCCGCGAGGCGCGGGGCCAGGCGCAGCGCCGGACAGAACCAGGGGTCGTTGTCACCGCGCAGGGTCCGATGTAGCCACACATTCGGGGCCAAAGCCAGGCCCGCGAGCCTCTTGCAGACGGGGCGGCACTTGAGCAGGTCCGGCACGTCCAGGTAGCGCAGCACCTGCAGCAGCACGTCATCCGGCAGCTGCTCCATGCTCTGGAAAACAAACGGCCCGTGGAGTCAGCTGCTTGGCTTGGGGGGGGGGGGTCAAAGGGGCGGGGGCGAGGACGGGACAATCCTCGCGTTATTATTGTTGAACTGCTCGGGTGAACGAGGCGTTTCCGGCCACCGCCGAAACTATAGCCTTAACAGCTACGTGCGCAATAGGAATAGCAGTCAGCAGCTACAGCTCAGCGCCTGCTAGACTACCTCCGTAAAGTTGGCACCACCCATAGCCGATGGATATTAGTGCTATCTCTCTTCTTTTCGTGCTCAATTATTACTTTCAAACTGTCCTATTTTTTAGAATCAGTGCTACTAAGGCTAGCGTCTAAAACGATTTAGAATGCGGACGGTGCCAGCTTCCCGCTAACACAGCCCAATTACGCTAGAAATTAGTGCTGCAGCACACCTTATAGTGCTCAATCAGTTCTTTCGAACTATCCTATTTTGAGAATTAGTGCCATTAAAGCAAGCGTCGAAAACGGCTGAGAACGTGGTCGGTGCCAGCTTCACGCTGCACCACTCAATTATCTCACGGCGCCGAGACTAAGACCATTCTAACCGGAAGAATCAGTGCTCTTCAGATATCAACATCAACTCAACAAAATTAGTGCTCACGTTCTTAGCCCCTAAATCTGGGGTCAAGAACAGCATCCCGCCTGCGAAGTGGTGGGTAGGCAACCCGCTTCGACCAGCACCGCCCACTCACGCTAGAAATTAGTGCTGCAGCTCATCTTGCCGAATACGGCAGGTGGACGTGAGATGGAGCTGTAGCGCAGTTAGAGGACCACACTCACACCTGCCGTTTTCGTGCGCATACGCGCTCAGATGCTCGCTTGCTGCTGGCATTCAGCTGGCGGTAGGTGGACGTCCAGCCATCCAGCTCGCCTCCTCTCCTACAGCACATCTATCTCTCTCACTCAGCTTCGTGCGGCCCGCTCAGATCGCCCAGTCTGAGACGGTCTGAGACCACTGAAATACGTAGTGTGTACATGGCCAGGTACACACACACGCAGAACCCAATGCTAAAGGCTATATATGTGCCGAAGTGTACATGTTCACACTTAGATTTCCAGAATCAGAATGGGCTTGTCTAAGGAAGTGAGATTACAATGTTAAAACAAGTGTGAGACTGTTATACTTTTACTAAAGTAGAACACCCAGTGCCTTACAGGAGGTTACGCGTCGTGTTCTTGCTAGTGCCTCACATTAGCTGAAGTATCAGAGCTTCACACTTGACTTCCCTGTACTGCCGCAAAAGGGTTAATCTGACAATCGTGACCTCACTTTTATTTATTCGAATGTCATCCAACGGCGACATTCCCCATTCCCCAAGACCCCAAGACTGTGGGGAAACGTGCCCTCCCCCCTCCTCGCCCTACCCCCTCTAGAAATGGGCCGCACGGATACAACGGTGTGGCGGCAGTGCGTCCTGAGGCAGGCCAGCACTGCGCTCAGCTTTGTCCCCGCTACCCTCTCCACCGGCCGGGACAGTCTTTTTTTAGTCCTGTGGGCTAATTTCTGACGGTCACCCGTGAGGGTTGGTTGTACCTGCCACCCCTCATACAGGAGCACGACTGTACAAACGGGTGGCCACAACCTGTTGCAGTGACCACAGTACCGCAAATAGTTGCCTCCGTCCAACGCCCCGCAAAACAAAACTCGCAGCACACGTTACTGACACGTCAGCGACACGTACTGGTTGTCACTGTGGTCAAGGCTAAGAAATGATAGCACATTGGGTTGCCTATGCACTGGCTGCAGGCGCGAGGCCAATCCCCCGCCACCCGCCCCGCGCCTGCAGCCAGTGCATAGGCAACCCAACGTACTGTCATGTCTTAGCCTGGATTGCGGACGTATCTAAAAGGGCAGGCACCTGGACTGCCGATTACGGACATTGAGGGAAAAGACAGGGATTATGCGGCAAAAGGGGAAATTGTCGATTGCGGACATCGCCGGACTGGTGCGTTGGGTTGCCTACCTCCCCGGTAATTGCAAGCCAGTGACGCACAACCGACTCC
Source organism: Frankliniella occidentalis (assembly GCF_000697945.3). Taxonomy (NCBI): domain Eukaryota; kingdom Metazoa; phylum Arthropoda; class Insecta; order Thysanoptera; family Thripidae; genus Frankliniella; species Frankliniella occidentalis. The sequence continues at coordinate 91,963 of NW_026267415.1, read as the reverse complement.
CCACTACGGAAACAGAGCAGGCAAAGAAGGTGGGAAGTGAGACAAACTGGTCTAAAATACACACTGTATTTCCAGGTGCCTACCCTTTTAGCTATGTCCGCAATCGACGTACAAGGTGGCTGATTCACGTCGCGCACTTCTGTAGGTTTACTGTACCGCATGCACGAGTGCGGGCGGGCTTGCCTATCGCCCCTGTCCACGGCGCCTTACGAGCCGAGCGAGTAGGCAACCCGCCC
>NW_026267415.1:77710-85737 GCF_000697945.3 Frankliniella occidentalis | reverse complement strand
CCATCGTAATGCTTCGGATCCAGTACCAGTCTTGGCTCGAAGTTCATCCTTCTTTTTTCTGTACTCAATGCCCAAAGAAGACATCCGTCTGGACAAGTCTGCCACGGTAAGATGATAATACCCATGCTTGTGCATGACTCCAAGGATTTTCTTGTAAATCTCGGATGCTCTGTGCTTGCTGTCGTCGAATTCTGGCTTCAGAGCATAGTACTGAGCCAGGAGCAGCTTGTCAGACTTTGTCTCAAATTTTGAAGAGTTATCTGTAAAATAACCGGAGCACTTTAAGCACTTTCAGATGGGGAAAGTATATGACCAATATAAAAAAATGATGAAGGAAATTATCATACCTTCAGGGCTAAAGTCGTCAGGGACAACAATGAAATCAGCAATCACTCTCCTTCCTGGAGAGATGGTGCAAGTTCCTGCTGGTTGCTCCATTTCCTTCCACCTTGGAATCATGTCGCTCAGTTTGGAAATTTGGCCCTTTACAATATTTCGTACTGCTGAGTGTTTGAAAGAGGCAGCAGCCTCTTTCAATTCTGCAGGTGGCAGCTCAGGTAGACTTTTTATTTTCTTTCTCAGATTCTTCTCGCTGTAATAGAGACCCAGACCTTCCAACTCCTTCTTAACATTAGAGAATCCCTTCCCTTTTTGCTGGGTTGAGGTACTAAAGAATAGGTCTATGTTTTGTAGAAGGGACCTCAGCAGCACTGCTTCAGTGTAGAGAGTCCAATCAGATCGGTAGACAGTTTTAGCCATAGCACCACCTGATGTACGACCCATGTCCACATTAGATGTGGTGCTGCTCATAGATAAATTTAATGAAGAGCTGTTGCTTCTTGCCACTGGTCCATCATGCGATTTAAATTTGACCACTTGTACTTTAATATTTCCAACGGGAATGGAGGAAGCATTCAGCAGAGCTTCAGCAAATAGTTCCTCTGTTAACTGAAACAAGAATAAATAAAATAAATAAAAATGAAGAACAAACAAGAAGAAATCAATTATTGCACAGCAGCAAAAATTACTTCTATTGTAGCTTCTGATGGGGAAGCAGTGGCTTCACAACTTTTAACGCATTCTGTGCCATTTTTACAGACCCCATTTGACGAAAGAAAAATGTTGATTTTATGTTGTAGGTATTCCTGTTACGGGAAAAAAAATTAAATTACTGCACTACTACTATAGAGGAAGGTCTAAAGAAATAAGTTGTGACTTTATACATACCATGTCAAAGTCTGTTGGCAGGCCCAAGACTGATAATTTATTTTGGTTTTCAATTGAAGCAACCTTTGTACACACTTCATAATCCTGAAATTGTAAAAGGTGCTTTTGGCTGTACCGAAACTCTTTGCATTTCAGTAGCGCAGATGAATAACAAAGCTCTGTTAACTAAGAACAATGGCATTACTCATAGCAGATAAAGATGAGGTTCCACAAAAAAAATTAATTCAGGGTGAAGATGAAATTTTACCTCTACAACTGTGGCTGATTCACCAGGTTCAATATTTAGCACACACTTTTCATTTTCACGAGATAACTTCCTTTGAAACATGAATAAGTTAATTTTATGTTCTAAATACTCAATATCAAAGTCTGATGGAAGGCCTAAGACTGTCACTTTTTTGGTGTTTTCATCAATGAAAGATGTCTTCTTGATTGTTGTACATTCCTGGAATTGTATAGAGCTTGTCTTGTACTGAATTTTCTTTGCTTGAAGTAGAGCAGAGGCATAACGTTCATCTGTCAACTAAAACAAGAACAGTAAGCATATCACAGTGGAGAAATTAAACAAAAATACATAACTTACACACAAGCTGTACAAGCTTACCTCTACCACAACTGTTTTGCCCTCAGATTCCACATCTGACACACAATTTTCTTCTGAGCCTGACAACTTTGCTTTTTGGAAATAAGTATTGAGTTTCCATGTTAAATACTCCTACATCAAGTGAGAAGAAGAAACCGTTTTCAGATCACATGCGTCAAGAGCACCAAATAGGAAATAATGTTGTCACAATACATACTACATCAAAATCAGATGGGAGGCCCAAGACTGACACTTTTCTTTGGGTTTCAACAATATCAGCCTTCTTGGTGGGCGTTTCATAGTCTACGAACTTTACAAGGCACTTAATACCGTCGTGAGGACTGTAGAGAAGTTCTTTGGCTTCTAAAAGGGCTGCAGCATGATCATCATCTGTGAACTAAAAAAACAAAAAAATTACTCAGCAGATTGAAATCACAGAGGGATTGAGTAAGGGATGTACAGATGGAAATTCACCTCTACCACAGCAGCTGTTTGGCCAACGTCATAAACATTACTTATACAGCCCTCTTTGAAAAGAAGCATGTCAGATCGTAGCAGACATTCAACTTTAAATTGCAGATAATCCTGCATGAGACACCAAAGAGAAAAAAATGTAGCACATTTACAGATAACGCCCAAATAAATACTCAGTGTGTCAAGTACATACCACATCAAAGTCTGGTGGAAGATTTTCAACCTTCACCTTGTACTTTTGTCCGATGAGCTGGTTGGAGTTGGAGTTTATTGCAGCCGAGTTAATACTCTCCTCAGAAGGAACATATGGTTCATCGTCATCTTTACCTACTTCTTCACTGTGCTCAGTAAGACCTGTTGCATTCATACCCTGCAACAAGCAAGCAAAGTTTCAAAGTTCAGTACTTCAATCACTAAAAAAAACTAGGGGCATTCCCCGCATTACCTTCACAACTTCCATTACAATGTCATCTTCTTGATGGACCTCACCGATTGCAGTAATGTCATTGTACACATCACTGAACGGGTTGTCAGCAGGTTCGAATGTGACCAGCGTTCTGCCCACCTTTATTTCTTTTAGGTCCAGAACATCTTGCATAGCTTTTTCAGTCTCAAACTACACCACAATAAGGAGAGACAGGAACAATTACATTTGGAAACCCAGAAAATAGATTATATGTTAAACAGAAAACAACTTACATCCAGAACAGCCCAGTTGTCCTTCTGGTGAACACATTTTGATACTGTTTTGATTTTTTTTGAGTAGGTGCCAACATTTTTAATTTGGACACCTCTCTCAACAGCATTTAAAAAATTAGTCTGCCGACAAAAATAAAGTCAGAAGACAGTTCAAAAGTAACACTTCAAACAAGGCATAAAGATAAATAAGATTACCTGCAGGAAAGGCACTGGCGTGTTAACTGCTTTCACTTGAAACACTATACCAAACAAATTCTTCTTAGAATTAATAGGAGTTGAGGTCGAACCCCTAAAATTACGAAAAGATTCGGGAGTTGAAATTAAACAACGCCGTTTGGCATTATTCTTGCTTCTTTCGCAGGCCATGTTTCACTTTACCAACCCTGCTCACTTGTCAATCCCCACTAGTCAAATGCAGCAAGTGGAACTCTTGTGCTCATGAGCACCGGTAACAGACAACAGAAGCAACAACAGACAAGAGCAAAACCAACTTCGAATAGTGGTTCAGGCTGAGAATAACGAATCCGCCTCTAAGCGCAGTCCACGAACACCACGAAACACCGCTGCTCTTGTCAGTGGATTGAAAGAACCAATACACCTGCACAATCGTCATCCTTGAACCTTCCCCTTTCCAAAAATGTATGGGTTCATTCACTTTATTGCATATTTAGCCTCTTTACAGCCGTTTACAGCTCCAACGGCCGCTCGATCGATCGATCGGTCGACCGATCCACCGATCCGCCTCTCTTAAAGAGATAGCGCTACGGCGCCGGCGCGCGGCGGGAGGGTAGGGGCATCCCGGTACTCCCTTTGAATCTTGGTGACTTTGGTGGGTCTTCTCTCTGGTAATGCTTAGTCATTTTGACCATGTTCTTTAATCTCGTCAGTCATATAAGTGTCTTGATCACAGACTGGAAGCCTGGATTATAAATTTATACATTAAATAATTTCTGCTTGTCTGAGACTGAACTACCAAAACAAGTAGAGGGTCGTGGTGTGTCTGTCTAGTACATTTTTCTTGGAGGTCGGAGGTCAAACAGAGTGCTTGTATTGTTAGTGTGTTATAACACATTTGCTTGCTGTCTAGATTAAAACGGTTTCCTTTCCAAAAAATTTGTATATATTTATCAAATGATATGTTTGGGTCTCTACAATTTGTTGTACGTGTGTCGACATAAATGAAGAAGTAGATTAAAGATTCAAATAAATCATATTGCATATATTCCAGTATGTCACTATGTCACACAATGTGTGTAATTAAAATAAGCCCCCTAAGCACTAAGCAGTCAATATTTAAGAATCATAAAGTTGACGTATTTCATGATCAAGCATAAAATAAGCAAAAAATATTTTTGTAACTCTCTTACTTGTATTTGTCAGTTACTTTATTGTTACTAAAACATCCACATGTAAACACCTCCAGGCCTAATAAAATAATTAGAAAAGCAAAACGCAGTATGAGAAGAACTGTTTTATTTTCAAAATCATAATTGTTACAATGTCACATATATTCAAAGATGCTTTTAGAACAGCGCAGACATCTCCGCATCTAACAAATGAGAAAACATCCAAATTTCACAAAGTCAATCTGAAAGACATTTACTCATTGCTCACGGGATTTAATCGAGGGATTTTGGTCCAACAACCAGTGGACCCCTCTTCGTTGTCCCACACACCCTGATCCTGATGGCAGCCCTCTGCACACGCTCCTTCACATGCAGCCCTGTACTCGGGAGGGCAGAACCGGCCTGCACACACAAGCACATTCAGCGACGGGTTCAACGACATCAAGGTTTGTACCGACTCGTGGTGCAGAAATCGGTGGGCGCATCCACTGCCATCCGCTTCCCGGGGCTGCTCTTTCAGAGTCCGCAGGGCCGGGGCCGAGGCGGGCGTGATGGCCAGCAGCAACTCGTCCTTAAACTCGTCCACCTGCAGCGTGCGTAGGTCTGGCATCAAGGGCAGGGCCTGGAGCAGTGGTCCCAGCTCACTGGTGGGGTCTTGAAAGAAACCAGCAACCTCGTCCTCGAGGTCAATCGTCAAGGACTCAACGCGGGACGGGCCACGTGAGACCAGGGCCAGGACTAGTCGGTCGCCTTCGCCTTCGTAATTGTACATGCCCGTGTTAGATTTCCTCAAGGCGACCTCGCGCAGCTGGGTGGCGCGACGCAGGAACTCCTTGGCCCCTTGCATGCCAGCGGGCTCGTTGTTCACGCAGAGTGTGACCACCCTCAGCGACCCGCACGCCGCCACGGCTTCCAGTCCGGGGAGCAGAGGGCAGCGGAGCACGCGCAGCCTCGGCATGCCGGCGAGCTGGAGCGTGATGCCGGCGGGGTAGTGGTCGCCCTCGAGCTCGAGGTACACCTCTTCCAGGGTGGCGGCGTGATCGGCCAGCACCACGCTGTAGAAGGGCTGCATATCGGTTGAAATGCAGCGGAGACTCTTTAGAGACGACCGGGGGACAGCCCTGTCCTCCCTCGGCGGGGGGAGCCGGAAGTTGTTAGTTCTGCTCCACAGTTTAACTACAAGCTTCTCGAGGCCAGACATCGACGCCACCGCCCAGATCAGCTCCTCGTAATCATGGACGGCGTCTCTTGTCGGAAACAGAGTCAGGTGGAGGTCCCTCAGCCTGCCGAGCGCCTCCTGGTGGCGGATCAGCTGGGTGGCGTGAATCGCGCCATCTCTCTCCACGAACAGCCTTAGCTTCGACACGGCGCACTTGGTGCTGTACAGCGTGGACGACAGTGCCGACGGCACGCTGGTCTGAAGGCTTCTCAGGCGCGGCGCCAGGCGCAGCGTCGGGCCCAGACGGGCGTCGCCGTCGCTGACGGACTGGTGCCGCCAAACGCGCACATCCTGGGCAAGAGCCCCCAGCCTCTTGCACACGATTTGCAGCGCGATGAGGTCCTGCACGCCCAGATACTCCATCGCCATCAGCAGCAGCTCGTCAGGCAGCTGATCCAGCTCCATGCTGTGCAAAGGACACGGTCAGAGGGTTCTACAGTCAGCGCGGGAGAGCACACGGCGGGACTGCCGCCGGGGCGGGGCGCCAGTGCGCCAGCAGACAACAGCACACACTAAAGAAACCTACCCTACTGTTCGGTTAGAGATGACTTGGTGGCGTAGCGTCAGCGTCTGATGACCGTCCCGGTCTGGAGGTGGTTCTCGACTGAAACGAGGCTGGGGTCGAGTGAGTGACCCACCTAGTGGCCGGGTGGGGAAAACAGGGCTGAGTTTCTGTGAAGGTTTTACCCGCTGTTGCTTTCTTCGCAGTGGTTTTACCCACGATGGTGGCAGGTGTGCAACCCTACACCGTCCCCTGTCCCTGTTATTGCATCCTGTGTGTGTGTGTGGGGGGGGGGGGGGGGGGGCTACTACACGTCGCCTGAACCAGTCAAATAAAGGCTCTAGGGTGCTTCCACGATGTAGTTGTGCTTCTGAGCTGGGCGACTAAACAAAGCCTACGACCGATGTTTGGCAGGTCGGTGTATAGTGAAAGCAGACAGGGATAGCCTAATTCTTGATTCCGCGTACCACACTAAACTACGGCAGTAACAAACAACGACAAAGAAAATAGTGGCGACGAGAAGGGAATAATGAGTACAGTGTAAAGAGCCAAACACAGAGAACGAGAAAGGATCGTAACGAAACCTCAGGCCCGTCCACCGTGGTGACCACACAACACTCTCTGTGGCTTCACCCCCCCCCCCCTCCACCGCCAACCGCTATGATCCGGGGGCAGCTTTACCAGAGCCACCTCCAGAGCCCTCCTGATCCTCGTCATCCTCTCCGCCCCTGGAGCGCCCCCCCCCCCCCCAAGCGGGAGGCTGGAGCTGGAGAGGCCGGGAGGGGCCGTGCCCAGGCCTCGGCGCCTAATGACGTGCTCCTGCTCCCGGCTTGCGAAGCTTGCGCCCAAAACTACTCGTGGCAAATGACGTGTATTGTGGGGGCGACAAAGAATGGCTGCCGGGGCCGGGCGGCGGCGGCGGTGCATGGCTCACCTCCCCAGCGACGTCCTCGACCGACTCGTCGTGCAGGTCCCCGTCCTCGCGACCAACTGCTGCTCCCGTCAGGGTGGCAGGGCCACCGAGGCGTTGGTCGCGGTGGCGTTGAGCGCCGACTGCAGCGCCGGGTCCTTGTACTGCATCAGCACCACCAGGTACGTGATGGTGGAGCCGATCACCTGCCGTCACAAGTACGCCGTTCCAGAAGAGCTCACAGATGCGCCGCAGACCCGTCCCAGATTTTAGCAGACGGCCAGTCAGACCCCCTTCCCCCCTTCTTCTGCACCCAACCCGGAGGACGCAGAATGCCGCAAGCGGCTTTGAGGAGCGCGCGCCCACTGGAGGACCCCCCCCCCCTCCAACGCACCGAGAGCAAGAAGCCGTGGTCCATGGTCCCCAGCCCGCCCATCGACAGCCTGATGCCGCGCTTGCTGTTGCGGAGGATGCGCTCCACCTGCGTACACAGTGAGAACGACAAAGGTTGCTGTCAAGTGAAAGTCGTTTCGATTTCGGTTGTTTGAATAAAAGCGGGAGAGGGGATCATGTATGCTCTGTCGTCTGCCTGATCCCCCCGCCCGATACAGACCAGAAGAATCTCTCTCTCCGGCCAACGGCTCGCGTCCACCGCTCCGAGTACGCACAGCGTCCTTTTGGACTGCAATCAAGAGAACGCGATTGTCAACATCGGGGTGGCCCCGCCGCCCCAGGGCGTCCCACCAGTCACAGCCTCAACCGCACGACGACGCCGACCTCCTGGTAGAGCGTGTCGCCCGCCATGGAGTGCACCACGATGCGGTTGAAGCCGTTGGCGAGCTGCATGGCGAGCGCGGCCAGTGTGCCGGCGTGCTGCGAGCCGAAGTTCTCCACGGAGCGGTAGAGGACGAACGAGTCGGTGACGAGCTTGACGCGGTGCCGCACCGAGTTGCACGCCAGCGGCAGGCCCAGCGCGCCCGCGGTGCCCAGCGCGCCCACCTGCGGGCAGGCGGGCAGTCCCGGCGCGCGCGCCCGTCAGCTGGGTGGCCCACCTCCCGGGCGCCCGC
>NW_026267415.1:74551-76410 GCF_000697945.3 Frankliniella occidentalis | reverse complement strand
CCCCGCCCCGCCCCACGACGCTGGTGTTTGCCGTCGTCAAATTAGCGCGGTAGCCAGGGCGGGGAGGACGGAGGGTGAGGAGGGAGGACGTGCTTGCTTTTTCATTATTTTCACCAGGACCAGCACCACTACGTCTACCACCAACACGTCCACCACCACCACCACGTCCACAACCGGCCACAACACGAGCGGAGGCCCGGGGGGGAGGGGAGGGCGGCGGTGCGGGTAGCGTGAATATAATGTGTCACTCTGTGCGCCAGCGCCAGCCCGGTCCGCTTTGTAATCTGATTTGGCGAGGATGTGGCGCGCAGCCCCCGCCCGGTCCCAAAGTGCTAAGCGGCCCGCGATGCCGTCCCCGTTTGCTGGTCCGTAAGTGCGTGCAGCCGGTGCTGCCGCTCGCGCCGGGCCCATGGCCGGGCCCATGGCCGGGCCGCGGGAGGTGGCGCCACCTGGCGGCGCGGAGGCTCGCTGCGCTGGGCCCCGCGGAGATACCCCGCGGCCCAGGTGTCTCTCCCGCGGCCCGCGGCCCAGGGGGGTCCGGCTGGAGCCGCTGGAGCTGGAGCCGGGCCGGCGGCAGCCGCGGGGGAAGATTCCGAAGCAAAATATTATGACGCCTGGACGCGGGCCGGCCAGCTGCGGATGTGGGCAAGAGCGGGCGCGGGGAGGCGGGCCGGAGATCTGCATCGGAGCAGACGACTTCCTTCACCACCGCGCCACGGCCACGCGGCGACTGAGCCGACGAACACAACAAAATAAAAAGAAAAAGTGCGTGCGTGTGTGCGTGTGTGTCGCACCGAAAGAGTAAACCCTGTCCACGGGCGGCCCGGATGCGGATGGTCGGGCAGCCTCTCTGCATCCCCTCCAGCGGTGGTGCAGCCAGCGACCCCGCCCCAACCCTCCGCGGCGCAGACCAGACCGCACGCGCAGCTGGACAAGCAGCGCGGCCTGCTCCGCCTGCTCGAGCTGCAGAGCGATTGGCATCGCCCCAGGGTGACTCACGGGCCGCTGCCCGACCGGCGGAGATCACCAGAGCGCAGGCTGGCCCTCGGGCTGGCCGCGAAACGCTGCTACAGATGACGCCGTAATGACGCCCGTACAGTCAGGCGGTAAAATGACTTTGGACGACGTCAGTGTGGTGGAGTTTACTACTTACAGTACAGAAGTGGCATTCGCAATGACGGTTGTCGTGGATCTGCGGGCCCGGATGACTGTAGGTATGGATCCTCAGCCCAGCCTGGACCGGTGCGCCCCCCGGGCCCCCGGCCCCGGCCGCAACGCCCCGGCACTGTCCTGTGCGCTTCCCACCGCGCCACACCGCCGTGCCGCCGTGCAGGCGAATTAGGGAAACCAAATGCGAACACTAGCAGCGGCGAGGAATGCAGCAAGAATCGAGAGGTCATTGTCGGCGGTCGCCTTGCCCTGCCGCGCCGAGATGGAGCCCCCTCCAGCGCCCCGCCCCGCCTTTAGCCCCGCCGCGCCCCCCTCTCCGGCTCGCGGTCCGCGGTGCGGCTGGGGGCCGCGGGGCGGGGCGGCCGGCGCGCTCTGGACCTAGCCGTCGTGCAGCAGGCCAGTGCCGAGCCAGCAGCCCGCTGGAGTGGTGCGGATGAGTGGCGTGGCGTAGCGCGGCGTGAGACTCGACTCGCGAGCTCTGCGCGCGCGCCGTTGTGCGCAGTGTCCGTGAGTGTTCGTGTGCGTGCGTGCGTGCGTGCGCCGAGTGACAGTGACGTGACAGCGGCACACGACTCGCCACACCACCTGCTGGGATTAACGCCGCGGAGCATCGGCACCGCCTCCGTCACAAGGGTAAGTCACAGTCACAAAATTTTTAAAACTGCAAAAATAAAATTTGAAAAATATTT
>NW_026267415.1:63505-64881 GCF_000697945.3 Frankliniella occidentalis | reverse complement strand
GGGGGGGCATCAGTCGCTGGAACGGGTGGGTGATGCCCTCTCCTCTCTATGGCGACAGCAGCAGACAATGCTTTTGTTGTGCGACACGGGCGGGATTTTAGCGGGCGGGCGCGCGGGCGCCTCTGAAAAACCACTCGGCAAGAAAAGGGGAGCCATTCGACTGCAAAAAAAAAAAAAGGCTGGGCTATCGACGGTCATCTGCTTAACGAGAGAGTGTGAAATGACGAGTCTCTCTCACAGGAAATTGTAGGCGTGTGTTACAGTGTTTGCTTCCCAAAAATCGTTTATCTGACACGGTTGTCGTACTTTTCACTTTTTTTTGCGAGACACGTTTGATTATGTGTTTTAGTTGTGTTATACCTGATACTGTACATAGAAAACAAAATTATTTCCATTCAAGTAAACAGCGTCTTGAATTTTGAGAACAACGTCCTTACGTTAAGAAAAATTACTTGTTTTGGTGGGTATAAATGGAAGGGTTGAAGGAAGAACACTTGCCTTAAAATTTGAGGCAAATCCCGAGGTGAAAGGATGCCCTCTAATGTCGGGTATTGTTATTTCAGATTCCTGTTCTAGCCAAAATACTCCTTTTACCTGATGCGCAGCACGGCTGTGCTAGCACATGGCCGTACACGCTGGGCAACGTCCCGATGGCCATGACGGTCGAGCGCGCGCGGCCGGGCCCAGCCCCGGAGCACCTCGTGCCCGCGCCTGTGTCCGAGCGGCGGTGGTGCCGTTGTCTAAAATGTAGGCTAAAGGGCCGCTCCACGCCCCGCCGCGCCACGGACGGCCGGGGGACAAGGAGGTGCAAGTAGTGTAAGTCCTTGTGTCTCTAAGGGGCACTGGTACTACCCGGTCGTGCAGGGTCAGGCAGGGCGGTACTGTTAGCTCGCCCGCCGCCCCGCCACGCCTCGCCCCGCCACGCCCCGCAGCGCCCCACCGCGCCCCGCCACTCACGTCCAAATGGACCCGCAGACGCACGCCGCCCGGCAGCAGGTTCAAATTACACATTTTTAAAAAAATGCCCTTACGCATAATTTGTTAAGGGGTCCGTACAGTACAGGAAAATTTGCACTTCAGCTGCATTGGCAAAATTCGGCGAAATTACAGGTATTACAGCCATTTTACAAAAGATCACAGTTACATCCTCTAGCGACTTTTCCTGAGCCCCTCTCCGTCGTTGCTGCAAACGTGTGGCAAAGAAGAAGAGATGCCGCTGGGCTGGAGGCCGAGCACCGCCGAGAATAGGGCACCTGCATTTATCCGGGGAGGCTCACATTTGCAGCAGAAGCCGTGTGGGTCGCGCAGTGTGCGCCTTCGACAGGCAACGGGACTTGTCTCGTAGTGGCGTGGCGGGGTGGGGCGGGGCGGGGTGG
>NW_026267415.1:58518-63455 GCF_000697945.3 Frankliniella occidentalis | reverse complement strand
AAAAATATTTTTTTTTCCCAGAAAGGGGAAGATTTCTATTTAAAAATGTTGCAAAACCAAACCCAAAACATGCAAAATTTTTGTGACGCGAATATCATTTTAAGACGCATGGTTCGATTGGCACTTCCTACCACGCACCAGCCAGCAGTCACGCACCTTTAATCTTATGGAGGCAGTATGCAAGTCATATATATGAGCAAACATGAATATAAATCGTTGACGATAAACGATCAAATTTACCTGGATGTGCAGAGGCCGGACATCACGTCGTCTTTACTTGATTACAATAATAAGGACTAATTGAAATAAAATCATCCGTATGAACGCATTTAACTCAGACTAGTCCTCTATTTTAAATAAACCATATATTGCTGCACTGGTGGAGAAAAGGTGATGCACTTTACTTATTCTTTATAACTTATCCGTAATGATGCGTGCTGTAGGTTAAGTCGAGATCAGTCGAGACTCGCCGGTGTGTTTGTTTATCATCCGCAGTTGTAATGTGAATAGGCGTCGGGCAAACACGATGGTTTCTATGAAACAATTACTAGAGATGTGATTGCCTGTCGAATGCGCGGACACTTGTGTGTACACTTTAGCCTATCCATTGCCAAGCACGTATGCCATACCGGGCGGTCTACGCTGTTTCCCCTTTCCTCGATGTCTTTTTTCCTTCTCCTGAGCTCAAGCCCGTTTCTTGTCTTTGTCAGTTTATATTTGCAGGAAATATTAAGAAATGCTAAAGAGCCCCTAACGTTTTGACCAGCCTCGTCTGCGAAAAATTTAAAAGTAATAGAAAACGTTTTTTTGCGGATACTTGTTACCACATCTTACGCCTTTGCAGTGCATGTAATCTTAATAGCATAGCCCAATTAACAGTGCAAAAAATAAACCTTGTTTACCTGATCTTTAAAAGATGGGAAAAAAGGAAAAGCGGGATCACTTTACTTACTTGTGCAGCCTCTCTCAGATTGATAGTCACGGTTCGACAGGTCAGTCCCCTCCCCCCCTCTATACCATCTCACCTCCCTCCCTCCCAGACGCGCGCGCGCAAAACGTCGACAAAAAGGAAAGACGCGACGACAACACCACCGGAGAAAACATGATCTCGATGTCTGGCTTGGGCGGCCCGCAATAGCAATCTGTCGTGAATCAGTCCTGATGCTCCTCCTTTTGCGCGCGCCTCTTCCCCGCCGCGCCGCACCGACACAGCGAGCTATGAGAAATTTTCGTCACCAAACAAAGAGAGAGATCAGTGTCACGCCTTTGCTCCCCTATCCCACCCCGCCGCTCGCTCCGCCGCTCCAGAGGTGAGGAGGGCGGGGGTAATCTCTTTTCACGCTCGCGAGGCGGTGCGCGGCGCGGGGGGCGGCGGGGGCGGCGCCCGCGAAGAATGGGATGACCATTTCAATTATAATGCTCGGCAATATCTATTGTTATATATTTTTTTCCGCCGCTGTATCAATAAGAATACAACGCGTCGGGGAGGCGGGGGGGGAGCTCTACTACACGCCCTTGACGCCCTTTCCTCCCCGAACACGCCCTGCCAGGAGCTGGTTGCAGCAGTGGCGCTCGTGTGGGTTGCGGCGGCAGCAACGGCAGCTCGCTTGCACGCGTAATGGAATTGGTCCAGCTTCTGTTTGATTTTTATGCCTTTTTGCGCAACGGCGGCGGCGGCGGTGCGCGGCGCGCAATTGCAAAGTGTCTAGGCTGGCCTTTGCGACGCGTGGGGCTGCTGCCCGCCGCCGGGCCCCGCGCCGCCCCGCCGCCCAGACGGCTCACCGGCCGGGCCCTGCTCGCCGCGCCTTCGCAGAAAGACGTGCCGCATTGCGAGGCGCCATTGCTCTCTATAATTTTCGTGCCTCTGATGGTCGTGATCGCCGGCAGTCCGACGGTAATGAGTCAATCCCGACACGCAAAACGTCGCATTAATTACATTCCATAAAACTCCGCACGACTCTTTGTGCGTAGGAAAATAAATAAGTCATGCAAAGGAACAAGAAGTCGCCTCCTCTTCCTATCTGCCAAAGCAAGTAGTACGATAGGACTCTACGGGGGAAATTATTTCATATTAGTTCGTGGAACAAAAAGGTCCAGTTTGGTTTTCTTAAGTCGCCAAAAATAATTAGAGTCGTCTGTCTAATTCCCATTGCCCGATCCTCCTCTCGTGTGTGTGTGTGTGTGTGTGTGTGTGTGTGTGTGTGTGTGTCGGACTACCCGCGCATGCGCAGCGCATACTCCTGAAACAAAACCAATAAACGGCCAATTAGGAGGGCAAATTACTCACGAGGGGAATGCGAAATTCTTCCGCCGGAGCCATGTAGGGTCGCTACTGTTTCTGCCATTGTTACTGCAGCGCCCGTGTGAAACATGTGGCCGCACAGCAGACCATTATTCAAGACTAGAGAAATAAAAACCCTTTTACAGCAAACTCGCTTCAAATTTCCTCGACGGCAGACGAGAGGAGTCGGTTACCCCCCGCGCAAACCTACCCTTTATCTGGCAAATGCATTTTCGCCAGCGCGGAATATCAGGTAAAATATATAAGCTGTCAAACCAGCCCGTATATACCTTGTCCTAGCCCGCAAGGAACACTGTATATTTTATGCGTATGCAAACCTTTTTTTTTTTAAATAAAATAAAAAATATTTGTTTGTTTGGACGTTAACAGGCGCACTATATACACTTTGCCTGCCTTACTGCAAATAATGTTCCCTGTCGCCCTGGCGCTGCGTCGCATACCTCGCGTCCGCGAGCGAGATATATGGCGCCCGTGCTTGTAAAGGAGTGAGACGGCATCGAGCAGCACGAGCCGGCCGCGACCGCGTCATATCCTCTTATTTCTACTGCTCCCCATAGTACGCCACTCCGGGATAATATGATTAAAACATTTATTCCAGCAGCGACAGCACTAAATGGACCATTCCAAAATAAATCGTTAAAAAAAGGTTCTTCAGTATAATTTTGAGTTCAAAACAACATTACACTCTAAAACGCCGTGGCCGCTTTGGTTGCAAAAATGTTGGAAGTTGTTTTCGAATGCCAAATATTGGCCTTCTTCTAGAGACTCTTAATAAATGCCGAAATTTGGGCAATACTGAAAAAACATCCTCGTAAATTTACAACATTTTTCATTTGTATTTACAACCTACGACTATTTTTCAAGCACAGTGAACAAATCGGCCATGAATTGTAGAATGTCGTGAAATATTGCTGATTGTGTATACGGCCACTGAGCGCGGGTAAAGGCCTTCCTCCTCTCTGTGGCGGAAAGGACACCACGAGCGCGATGCCTTGGCGATACTTATCGTCGCGATGCATGCTGGGAAAGTCGATCAAGTCTCTCCGCGACCTTATATCCCCTCTGCGATATATCTCGATCCATCTGCCACCGCAAGGATCCTCATATTGATGACTATCATCGTCTAGGAGCAGGAGCAAGGCTACGGCTCAAGTCTTTATTGGAGTTTTTTTCTTTCTTCCTTTAGAGGCAGTAAAAACAAAATGTCTCCAAATATAAATATCGGAAGCCACCAGACCAGGTTCTCGCGTTATTGAAGCAGCCGGCACCTCGGCACGCCGCCGTCCCGCGGCGCACGCGTGTCATCGGGCTGCCTAACGCCCGGGCGCCGTCCCGTTCCTCATTCCAGAGCGGGGCCCGGCCGCGATAAGGGATAAGGCCCGGCTGCAACTAGTATGAACTTTAGCTGCGGGCGGCCTCGATAATTACCCGCTTATCTGGGCGGGGCGGGGCGGGGCGGGGCGGGGCTGTCGATGTGCTCGTGGCTCGGACCGGACCCGCGACTGGACCGGGCGGCCCACCCAGGGCAGGACGCGCAGCGGCACGCTGTCAAACAATTAATTTTTACGCGCGGAGACAGGACAGGGGGGAAACAGAGGTACGGTGGCGTCCGGCGATCCCCGTTTTCCCGTTTTACTACACAAAGCGAGCTGCTCCCGCGGGAAGAGCTCTATTATGGTGAATTTTAGGCCTATGGGCCGCTTCTTTGTGGACTAGGAGGGTGTGGCTGAGAGATTTATGTAACAGCGCTCAATCACAATATTATATCATAAATAAATATTAGCGTAAGCGACCGATTCTTTTATCGAAACCGATACGGTTCGTAGTAGAACGGCGAAGCATGTTGTTATGCAACCGCTACCGAAAATGAGTACGGATTCCGAGCGAGTATATCAAAATGAAATAAAGATAACGGGCTGTGTGTACGGTCTCTTTTTTTCCAGTTATTTTTTTCCCACAATGTCTGAATAATAACGAAGTCGGTAAAATTTCGAGAGGAGGGGTCTGCGGCGAGTGGCACTGCAACTTGTCGTAATCGTTTCGAAACGCTGCGGCCACCACTATAAACCCGTGAGACTCGCCAAATTATCGCATGCACAGTTCCTTAACCTTGATTGGGCCATCTCTTTTCTCCAAAGCCAGCAGCAGCAAGCAGACGCATTGCGGCGGTTATGGGGAGGGAAACATTCACACCATCAAAAACCTTTTAATAACCTATTATTCTTCGTTTGTTTCTTTTTAATTTTTGCTTTTTGCCAACCACGAAAAATAAATATTAACGGAACCCATAGCTGACGCCGCACTTCCTTTTGCGCGGCGGTGGCCGTCTCCTCGTCCTCGTAATGATATCTGAGTGTGTGACAGCGGCGCCATTTCGTGCTCGTGTGTGTGTGTGTGTGTGTGTGTGTGTGCACGTGAGACTGTCTGCACTTGACATGAGAGCTTCATTAACGCAGCGGGCGGATCGTGCTGCCCAAAGCGGGCGGGCGTGCAGCTCGGGTCCAGTGGGCGTGGGGGCCCTAACCCGCCCCGCCTAACCCGGCGACTGCCGGAGCTGGGAGCTGGACGTGGGCGCGCGAGTCGGGCGGATCGCATCTTCCGCTGCAGTTCGGCATGATTTGGTGCGGCATAGAGG
>NW_026267415.1:57003-58045 GCF_000697945.3 Frankliniella occidentalis | reverse complement strand
GAGAGAGAGAGAGAGAGACCCCCTACCTCTCCCCGCATGACTCCCACTCGATATCTCCTCACACACTCACATATAGGCGCGTGTAAGAGGAATGCCCACCACCAGCTCCAGCAGAAACGCCACCGTGACCGGGCTGGCGGTGCGACGGAGAATTTCAGACACCGGGTAAAGATACGCCCACAACACTTTGTCGCGTTTTTACCATGCTCCGTTTACCTCGCTCGGGCAAATTGTAGAATATTTTATTAGGACAGTTTGCATCCGATCCGGTACACATTATTCATGCTACGTATAATAATTTCACAAATTCGTCCCAAGGAATTGGTCATGCTTGAACAAAATCAACACATTCCTCGTGAAAAATAAGGTTGTCCTTTCCGATTCAGTGTCTGTACTGTCACGTCATTGGCAGATGTACAAATCGATCGAGACTGTTTAAAAATCGCTAAGTGTCGTAACCAGGGTTATAATACTCTAACTTCGTCTTCAATACGAAAATAACTAAATCGAAAAACTCGGTTGTTTTGATAAAACCGCAATTAAATTAATCGAATCAATTTAGAAAGGAGGTTATTCCTGACAACATTGCTAATTTTTCGATGAATGAATTAAATTAAATCTCCCCCCCCCCCACCTGTCCACCACAGCCCAGCGTTGTGTCCTTGGCGGAGGCGCGACAGGTCTGCTTTGTCTCAGGGGCCCCTGCTGGAGGCGGGTCCCGCCCGGGCCCGCTGGGCGGCGCCCGCCGGTTAGGCCCTTCAGCATGTAACATCTCATCAGGAGGTCGCCACCCCGCCCCATCGCGGCCTTTTTATCGCTTGATTTTGAAGAATGGTCTTCCCTGCGCTGCCCAGGCGCTGCCCTGCCCGCTGCAGTCTGCTGACCTCAGGAGGGCTTTTATCGGCCCATCATAAATAACACGCGGCTACAGGAGGTGATTGATTTCAAAATCATCGGTGTTCAGCGAACTGCAACAACTATCGGGGCAGGCCGCCTTAATTGAGTTGGCCGCGCCGCGCACCTCGGGAGGGAGAATGAGGGA
>NW_026267415.1:48134-52643 GCF_000697945.3 Frankliniella occidentalis | reverse complement strand
GGGCAGGTGGGGGGCAGGTGGGGGGCGGTGCAGCCCTGGCAGCCCTGGCCGGCCCGAGGCGTGCCGACCTTTGCCTCGTTTCTGAATGATAACGAGACACCGCTATTGGCACATTATTACAGTGACGGCATCGCGGCCAGTGACCACACTGGCGGCAGCCTTAGCCAGCTTATCGCTGCTCTGCTCTGATGGACGTCAAATTATTTGAACGGTTCGCCTCCGCCGTCGCTGTGCACCTACACTGCGGGGCGTGGTGGGGCGGGGCGTGGCGGGGCGTGGCGGGGCGTGGCGGGGCGTATCAAGAGTCGGCCGGGAGCGTTTCGCGTTGATCGCCACGAGCATTAGTGGAGCCGTGCCGATCTGGGTGGATGCTGCGGTGCTGGGCTGGGCGGTGCTGGGCAGGGCGTGGCGGGGCGTTGCGGGCGGGGCGGCCTCTAATACTGTAGCCCGGCGAGGCCGCCCTGCTGCAAGCAAACCTCGTCATCCTGCTGAACCGCCTCATGTCCCTCATATAGATACATATGAGAAGAAAGAACAATGAAATCAAACGAAAATTTTACGTCCATTCGCACTACGGGTTGAGGTTAGCGGCTACGGCTAAGCTCACTTGGTACGCACACACACACACACTCATACACGAGCACTCACGCACCCGCCCGCATTGTTCCTCCTCACATCCATCAGCACGTTGCCAAACGCCGAGCGCGCGAGGATGCCATAGCCGCCCTGCCCGGCCCGGCCGCCCCGCCAGTGGCCAGGGGCTTAAGCAACCCGAGAGTGTGTGTGCGGTTTTGCTTGCCGTGGCTATTCATCCACGTTGGCCCGGGCGACAGGCAGACCTGGCTCGACCAGCATCGCCACCGCCACAACCACCACAACACCCAACACTACCAACACCACCACCAACTCCACCACCACCACCAACTCCACCACCACCACCAGGGGGCTTCACTCGTGATGAGAGCAAAAAAAGAAACAAAGAGAGATGAGGCTGCGCGAGGCTGCGCCTAAAGTAGGTCTGTATCTCGCACTGCTGTGAAATGCCGCGGCGTTGGCGGCGGTGCTGCTGCCGCTCGTGTGTCGAAGGCATGTGTATATTTATATACATGTACCTGGGGCGGGCGCGTTAGGTGCATGCACGTGTGTGTGTGTATGTGTGTGTGTGTGCTCCTGTTCGTGCAGGGACGTCGTCACGTCCCAGAAAGGGAAGGGCAGCAGAGCGGCCGGCAGAGCGCGGCCCCGTATCCGCCACGCCGCGCCCCGCTGCAGCTTCCCTTCCCTATAGATCGCGGCTCGTGGACCGCGCCCCGCCGCCGCCGCCCCGCCTCTCCAGGCAGCACACCGAGTGCGCGGGGCAGGACGCCGGCCCGCTCGCGCTCTATCTGGACCGTAGATAGCGCGCCGAGTCAAAAGCCGTGTCGAGTGGGAGCAGCCACAGCCGCGGCGCGGACATCCCGGCCCGATTTGGACCAGGCATTGAACTTCCATGAACCTCTAAGCCAACATGGAGCAGCAAGTAGTGATAGCGCCCCCCCCCCTCTCTCTCTCTCTCTCTCTCTCTCTCACTCTGCCTCTCCCTCTCTCTGCGTTATCCTCTGCTCTGCTCTCTATTTTTACCCGACAAAAGGCCTAAAGGCTCCGCCTGGCTCGGCCGTTGCTGTCCGCCTATTCACAGCGAGCGGATCATGTGGTGCGCATAACCGCAAGAAGTGCCCTCGCCTCGAGTCACTCAATCAGGTGTGATAAACAGGCCGGCCACAGCCTGGTCGGCCCACGCGACGGCTAAACCTGATCTCCATGGCACACACGGCACCGGGCTGTACCGCCCCGCCCCGCCCCACCACACCACACCACGTCCAGTACTAATGATCCGGCCTAAATAGAGCGTCATTTACAACGTTTTACGTCACGTTGTTCAAGTCATAACCATACATTGGCACGATGAACGACGGCGCGACGCTCGTGCGGCCCACCACACTGTCGTTGTTGCTGCCCAAGGGGAGGCAACAACAACGACGAGAATAATATTTTTCTCCGCTGCGTTGTTGATAGTTTGCATTCGGTTTCCATATCACCTTTTGAAAGGCAGTAAAACATGAGCTACAGCCGCCGCTGCTGCTGCTGCGCGCGCTGCGCGTGGGTGTAGCGTTACGCTGTCATGCGGCGCTGCGGTGGGCCCCCCGGTCCCCCGCCGAGGGTCCCCGCCGCCCCTTCCTGCCACCATGGACCATTGGCGCAGCAGATCGCCTACGCAAGACTTCCGTCCGGCCCCTATGCTCTTTTGGTTTGCTCGCTGGTTTGGGAGATTGGTTTCGTCAGATAGAGTCCCCCCTCCTCCCCGCCCCTCCGCACGCACGCCCTTAGGGACCCAGGGGGGCAGCAGCGCAGCAGCCACCACCAGCCGCTAGGTGTTGAAAGCAGAGCTCACCCCCAGGCGACCCGAGGCCGGGCGCGAGGCCCCCAGCAGACACTCGGGTAGGCACGCGCGCACAGAGAGAGAGAGAGAGAGAGAGAGAGAGAGAGAGAGAGAGAGAGAGAGAGAGAGAGAGAGACAGGCGAACACTCACACACTTCAAACTCACACACTCACGCGCGCGCGTGTTCATGCTAAACTAATACGCTGGGCGCCGCCCACGTCACCTCGTTATGTCAGAGGCCAGCCCCGGCCGCGCAGGTCCCGCGCGGGGGACCCCGGGCCCCCGGCCCCCCGGGGGGGAGGGACCCGCGCGGACCCGAAAGGGCGACCGGGAATGAGAATATAAAGCGCGGGCCAATAACGGGTGAGGAAATCGTTCTAGGGCCGCGGGGAAGTCCCACGACACCTCGCGGCCAGTCCCCGCAGGTCGGCCGCTTATTAGCCACATAATGAATTCATTCGCAGCCCAGGGTGTGGTGGTTCTGATTGGAGGGCCGGACTCTGCTGCGAGGTGGGCTTAATAAGGTGGTGACAAAATGGGGGCCGGCTCCAACACCTGCATGAGCTTTATCTACCCGCCTCAATCATAATGTTTTATTGCGTTTGTTTGTTTTTTTGACTCGCGCAGAGACTTTGTATATTCACGCCAGGCCAGACCACGAGAGAGGCGAGAGCAGGCAGTGAGGAAGAGGACGGGCGCGCTGCTCCGCACCAGCAACCCCTCGCATCATTGAGTAAGATGTTACTCTCGGGTTTCCTGGGCTCGGCCCGCCGGCCCGCCCGGCCCCGGCCGAGTCCGCGACATTTATCAGGTTGCGATGGCCACGCATGTACACTGCAGCCGGAGCCGCGCGGTGCGGCTGCTGCTGCGGCTGGTTAGGTTGGGCTGGCGAAACTGATATCGCGGCCCAGCGATCTGCCGCCGGCCCGGCCCCGGCCGCAGCAGCAGCAGCAGCAGCAGCAGCAGCAGCCACAGCAGCAGCAGCCACAGCGGCAGCACCAGCTCCAGCAGCAGCAGCAGCTAGCAGCCTGGTTGCGCCTCTAATTTTCTTCTCGGCTGGAGATCGCGACGCAACGAGACGACGCCCGCCGTGCGACGCATAAAGTAGGAGGGTTGAGTGAGGAGCGGGGCGCGGCGCTGCGTCGCGCGGCCACCCAGCAGACGCCCACCTGCGCAGCGTCGCAGCCCGAGCAAAGCGACGAGTAATTAAGATTTTTATTAGATTTTTTTCGCCGTTTCGAAAGTCACCTTTAAAAAAAGTAAACATGGAGTCATGAGGCGGATACTAGAGTTTCATGAAGTTATTCTCAGAGAAACAAGTATGCAGTATGACGAAATAAAATAATAAAAATGATACGAGTGCTCACTGTTGCAATACACGAGCATAGGGAAGATAGCTTTGCCAGCCGGGGTGGTCCCCACTTAAACTCTCCGCGAATGTGGACATTTTAAAACGGCGGTGGCTGGGGCGAGTGGGGCTGCATCGCGCGCTCGCCGGAGCATTCCGAGATCCCCCCCCCCTCGGCCCTCCTCCAATGTCCCCTTACAAGGTCCTCACTTCGCTCGTTGCCGCTAACGCACGCCACTCCGGCCCGCCATCATAAGCCCCGCAGTCGCTGTTCGTTACGGTTTCTGGAGAACATTATCTCACACATGGCCGACGGCGGCGTTAGTGCAGCGCGCTCGGCAGCGAAAGAGCGTTCCCATCATAAGCCTCAGAATCCCTGTCGGTTCTCACAGACGGGTCCACGCACGGCGGGTCCGGGGCACACACCACTAATATGCAGCAGCTGCCATGTGTGCCTGCGGTGTGTGAAAGAGCTGCTGCAGTCGAGATCGTTCAAACACGCCGCACAGGGGCATATTGCACAATCATCTGCCGCAACCTCTCTCCCTCGTCGTCGCGCTGCTTTGTTTTAAAGACCAGCGTGGAACGAAATATTTTCGCGGCAAAACCAACCGCGCGCGGCGCGTCGATACTGATTCCCATCCCCCCCGAGCCGACCGCCGCCGCGGCTGAGAACAGCCTCGCTCCACGCCACGCCCTGCAAACATACACCATCGTCGCGCAACTTGGCGGCGCCCCGCCCCG
>NW_026267415.1:43544-46612 GCF_000697945.3 Frankliniella occidentalis | reverse complement strand
CCGTGCCTAATAGCCCAGGGCTTGCACCGAGAAAAGTTTTCACACTTGACTGGCTCGGGCGGACTGGCTGCGGCCGCGCGGAGCGCTGGAGCGGGCTGGGGCTGGACAAGCGCGGCGCGCGGTCACTGCTCCTGGAGCTGCTCCTGGAGTCCCTGGAGCGCGCGGCCCCCACCGGCCCACGGCGACATTATTACATTACCGCGTGCTTTTGGCGGAATGCAAACATTATCATCATCTTATTCACGGTGCTTTGCTCTCTCGCTGCCGTGCTGCGTGTGGGACGGTCTGGGGCTGCTGGAGCTGGACCGCAACGGCACGGCGCCCCACCCGGGCCCCGCCCCGCCCCGCCCCGCCCCGCCATCAGACCGGCACCACGGCGACACGCAGCCGAAGATCTCGTATCGTCGCGACGAAGGCCGGCCGGCCGGCCGGGTCGGACGAGCCCGGGCCGGCGAGGCCCCCGTGTCGGAAGTCGATACGAACGCCACGCCACCAGGATGCCCCTCGGCCTTGGCGTGGGCGGCGCTTAGGCGGCGCGGGGGAGGCCTTGCAGCCCAGAGGGACGGACGGACGAATTATCCGTCATCATGATCGTCACTTAGCCGGTAATTCACCCCGCGCCGTCTTCTTTCTTTTTCCCTTCTTTCTTTCTGTTTTTTCTTCCTCCTCTGCTCTCTTCGTTATACTTTCCTTTTTAATCGGCCGAGCTCTTATCGTCGGCCGGAGGATCGCGCCCGCCGAGCGGCCCTGCGGCGGGCATTTTTGGACTTCCGACATAAGCAGTGCACAGGGAAAGGGGACGGCGGGCTGAGCGGAGGGAGAGGGCAGTCCCTGCATGGCACGCCGTTGTTGCAACTATGATATATCACATCGTCGTAAACAGTATGCAAACGTCGCAACATCAGTGATTTTCAAATAACGTTCAAGACAAAGTGAGTGGAAATCAGGTGGATCTCTTTGCTGTTTTTTGACTGAGTGGTCGGGGCCGGCATCTCGTGACCGGCTGCAGCATGCTCTTGAGGTGCTCAGCATGCGAAGAGCGCAAGAGCGGGGCAGGGGGTGGTGAGGAGGAAGGGGGAGGGGAAAGGGTGCGCGCGCCGCCCGCGGTGTCAGAGACCGCTGCGGCCGGGGCCGGGCCCGCTGCCATGCACCTTACCGGTCGCTCTTTTGCGACCTTGATTTTTCTTTTCTCCCTTTTTGTTCGTTCTTATTATCGCGTCTCAAAAAAAAAAGTACGTACCCGAGTTCCCTTTTGATTCCCACCGAGGTTCCCACGCTTACCCACGACGCTCCCGCGCCCCCTCAGTCGCGCTGGCGTGACACTGTGACACGTGACGCGAGGCGCTTGGAGGTGACGCTCGCGAAGAGACAAAGCGAGACTTTGCAAACATGACGCGGCGCGGCGCGCGCGGGGCCTGCAAACAAATTCCTTGGCCGGTGCCCCGCCCCGCCACCTCCCCCTGACCACATGTAATGGCTCACCACTCTCGACATCAATTTCCTCGCCTGCTAACAGTCCATAGACTTGGGACGGCGACGCCTGTCCAAGCGGCGCGGCGCGAGGAGGGGGGGCGGGGCATCGCCGACCACAACGTCGTGGTCAATGACCAGCAGTAGCGCGACGCGCCACGTCCACCCGCGCCACGCCGCGCCACGCCGCGCCACGCCGCGCCACGCGTGCAACCGCAGCAGCCCTTCCTGACCTTTGGCTGAAGGGCAGCCTCTTTGCGGTGACGGCTTGTCCACGACGCTCCACACACAAATTTGTTTCCCTGCGCTTGTCGTCTCTTTTTCTTCGGCGCCCGCGTTTCACACCGCATTTCATTACCGAACCACCGCTTTAAGATATTTCGAAAAGTTCGTATAACTACCATCGCTGCCTCCAAATTGGCACCTCCGGACGCTCCGGATGGGAGTTCCTTCACTCTTTTCAGAGATAAAATTTTAGCAAATGTTGTTCTATTGGATACTGCCATTATTACTTGCACATCGCGGAATGCATTTATTGATTTTACAAAGCTAATGCGCTGTCTTTTTAGGGGGAAAGATCCAAAACTCTTATGTGGAGGAATGGCTTCTCTGTACTAGTGCAAAATTAGTGTTCTAGCTATTAAACAATTTGGCGTATTTGGCGGTATTCCAAAGCTGCCTCTGTATTGTTCGCAGTTTACAAAACTGATTTGTTTGTACGGGTTTCACAGAGAGCCAATATGGCGTCGCAACAGGAGTAATAATGACGATAAAGCAGATGAAAGCTGCTTGTTTAAGACACATCGGCGCCGATGAAGCGATATGCAACGCTTTCGCCTCGCGATGCCAAGAGAGGTAAAAGGATTCCCTCGCCTGTTCCGCCCGTCTTTGCTCGAGCATGGCGCGCCACGCCACGCCACAGCGAGAGCAACAGAATCGGCCGATTCGCTTTAATCCAAACTACTGAGTTGGTGTCGTCGCTCCTGCCAGTAGCCAGTTGGGAATGAGACATTTTTTCCCCGTCCATCTCAACCAGTCATCGCCGAGGGAAAACTGCTCCTTTCCAACAGAAAAGAAAGCCATTGTGGATTCATACTGAAACTTTTTTTGTATGTGGCAAAAATCATACACGCACGTTGTTTTTAGTGCGGGTAAAACTCTGCATTTCTCCTAAACGAAATGGTAAGAGAACAAAAAGGGGAAGCAGAAAGTGACTACTGGGCGGTTAAGGAGGAGAGGGGTATTGTTTTCTCCGACGGAGATGACAAAACCACGTCGCGGGTTCACACATCCTTGGAGCGCATTGTCGGAATACATAACGACTCGGTGACAGCGCACGGTAGGCGCCCCTATATGGCGGTCTGTCCGCCCGGCCGCCGTCCGTCCGTCTGCGCCTGTCTGTCGGTCTGCCGACCTGCCCGCCGGTCCGCCTGTCTCTCTGTCTCTCTCGCACCCACAAGACAAAGCTAATCTAGTTCGTAGTTTGTGCGTCCAGCGGCAGCGGCAGCTGTCTGGCTCGCCCGGGGCGTGGCGGGGCGTGGCGGGGCGTGGCGAGCTGTGGTGCGGCCTTGCGTTGAGGTCTCCTGCCGCCCCGCCCC
>NW_026267415.1:41013-41549 GCF_000697945.3 Frankliniella occidentalis | reverse complement strand
GGGGCGAGGAGAGGGAGGGAGGGAGAGAGAGCGAGAGGAGCAGGGTAGGGAGAGAAAAAGGGAGATGTTGGTCCGGGGCGGGGCGGGGGAGCCGTTGCGCCACGCAGCCCTGCATGCGTGCGCTATCCCCCGCCTGCCATTTGTTCCGCGTTTTTACGGGGTGATAAAGGTTA
Source organism: Frankliniella occidentalis (assembly GCF_000697945.3). Classification (NCBI taxonomy): domain Eukaryota; kingdom Metazoa; phylum Arthropoda; class Insecta; order Thysanoptera; family Thripidae; genus Frankliniella; species Frankliniella occidentalis. The sequence continues at coordinate 41,376 of NW_026267415.1, read as the reverse complement.
TGAATTATGGTTGACCATCGCGCGCACGCGGCGGGAGGGGAAGAGGGGTGAATGCGGGTGTAAAATGCCCATACCCAATAGAAAATAAATTGGGATAAATTGACTCGTCCGGGTCAGGGGGCGGGAGGAGCAGCGAGTAGGCGGTGGATCAAGTCTGCTTCCCTTATCAGGTATTGCACCCACGAGAGGAAAGCTTTTATGGTAAATACTCCAGTTCTTTCTATTTGTATTTATTACTTTTTCCTGGGAAGTGGTAAGGCGAAAGGATGAAAAATTCAACAGGTGCCCGCTGGGCGCGATCGCGAGAAGCGCGTGGGGGCGCCGCCTGCATGGCGTGGCGCTCCGGGGGGGCCAGGGCGCCCC
>NW_026267415.1:37788-39123 GCF_000697945.3 Frankliniella occidentalis | reverse complement strand
CCCCAGTCCACCTCCCCCTAACGCAACACCTAATGATATCGCCACTGATTGCGCTCCTGCCTACTACAAGTGAAAGTGTTGCTCGCTCACTCACTCCAACGCTGCAGTTTGTGCGCGCGGTTGTTGTCCTTCGCTCTGAGAGCCCAGCAGCCAGACACGTTTAACGAGTGCACAGCACGGCCGAGCCGAGTGGGAAGTAAATTCACGGTGTCCGCGGCTCGCCGGCGCCAGCGTCACACCCAAGAGGACGGCGGGGCGGGGCGGCCGGCACCGGGCGCACCGGGGTGCACTCACAAATAAATGCAGTCACACTCACGCTTTGAGAGCCTGAAAGGAAACTAAATGTTGATTGTGAACGGAGATGAGAGTTTGGACATGAACTTTCGGTGATTGTTGTTAATTACAGTATTATTGATCAATAAGTTCGAACTTACGGGCACTTTCGATCGAAGTTCGCGGAAGTTCGTGATCGGGAACAAATGATCTTTAAATTTCTGTGCCTTTTATTTTAAAGCCTACCTTTGGCTGTTTTTATTCTTCTCTTGCTGACTGCGAGTTTTCAATAACATACTCGCAGGAGTGTCTGCACGTCGCTCGACTCTCTTGTTTGCGGAGCACACTAACCCTACCAGTTATGTGGCTTAAGGGACGAGTTATGACGGGAAGGGCCGTCGACCCCGCCGGCGACTCGCGACGGGAAAGAAGAAGAAAAGGAGAGAACGAGAGAGAGAGAGAGAGAGAGAGAGAGAGAGAGAGAGAGAGAGAGAGAGAGAGAGAGAGAGGGTGATAGAGGGGCATAGAAAGAGGGGGGAGAAATGGTGTTATAGAGGCGTCGGTGATAAATCATCAGGTAAGAGTGAGCGAGAGGGCCGTGACCTTCCAGCTATTGAAATGTGTCAAGCGACGCACGGCAAATAATGAGACGGAGGGCACATAGGGCGGCTGGAGCTCGGGCCTGGAGCCCGCACCTGGGGCTCAGGCCCTGGAGCCTGGATGCTCCTCCTGGAACGGCGGCCCGCCCGGACCCGCAGTGATGCAACGATGAGGTGGCCGTTACAGACGCGGCCACTTAGTTAAGCTCTCAGCTCTCTATTATTGAAAAGGGAATGCGTGTGTAACATAGCCTCACTTACTTTTTTCCTCTCGTCTTACTTGGTTGTTCGCCATCGCGCCGCCCAGCACGGCCAGCCCGGCCTCCCTGGCTTGGAGGTCGACGACTAACTAGCTGCTCGCCGAGCAGCCGCGATTCCCCGAACGAGATCGTGACGTGAAGAAGTGTCCCGTGTGCATCCAGCTTCATGACGCGGTGCGATGCTGGACCAACAGGCCGCCCCA
>NW_026267415.1:32351-36997 GCF_000697945.3 Frankliniella occidentalis | reverse complement strand
GCCCGCCCCGCCACGCCCCGCCACGCGCAACCCTCACGCCTCAGTTGTCCGGGGGCCCCAAGGACGCGCAGTACGCACAAAGAGGCCCCCTGCTTATTTCAATGGAATGGAACACGGCCAGGTTCATTTTCGCACGTCCCGGGGGGTCCAGGGGGCTCCCGGCGAGGAGACACACCACCACGGTCACGACGATGGCGGATGGGCGCCGAAAATGCCTAAAGCTGAATGAGGATGAGGGCCTCCAGGTGCTGCTCCAGGACGCGTTGGGCGCGCACGCAGCAGCTCACCCCTGCAGGCGCTCGTGCTCGTGTGCTGCAGCACTTTCACCGCAAAGTGCTCTGCTTTGCGACACTTGGCGAGGCGAGAACTACGTTGCACTGGAAGGCGACTAGCCTGTAGACAGAGATAGACTGAGAGAGAGAGGGAGAGAGGAGAGAGATCACTGACCAGTGCCCCCTTCTCCCCTCTCCAGCTGCGGCCACTGAGCGGCCAACCGTGAACAGCCGTGTGGGAACGGCTCAATGACGCGTCACATTTAAAAGTCCTTTCGCAGGACCCTTAGCTGGCCCGCGGTGAGGGCAATCTTACCAATATGAACGAGACGCAATGGCACTAAAAGTTGTGGCGAAAATGAAGAGGGAAAAGTCACGGAAAAAGAGAAAATCAAATTTAGTTTGAAAAAAAAATAACGGTAAAATATCGTTGGAAATTCGGGAGAATCTAAAAAGGCTAAAGGTTGAATTTGTTGTGCGCTCGCCTCTGATGTGCCCGAGGATGTGCTCCTTAGGGATTTACCTCCTTACCCGTCCTCTTGAACGCCTTGTGGCGGGACAGTCGGAGGTCCCGATGAGCTGTCGGCATGGCACGTCGCCCCGCGGGATTCGCACCCCCCCCTTCCACCCCCCATCCCTCCCTCCCCCCGAATTTCCTCTTCTCTTCATCCTCCAGCCAGCATCACCTCATCCTCCTCTTCTCTCCCCTCCGCCCCTCACCCTCGCCGTCGCTGCGCTCCGCCAGTTCAAGGACTCCCAAGTTCGTGGAATAGGATGGTCCATTATGAGATTATTCATTTCTCCGGTCCGCTGATGCTGCGAGGCGCTGCTCCTCCGGGCAGGATGCGAGCGATGGCGGCGGCGGCTGCAGCAGCAGGACGCGAACCGTGTAAAGTAAACAACTCTAGCGGGAAATTTTCGAACATACATTTGCTGAAAAGGTTCTGAAGAAAATTATGAAAATCAAGTAGTGTCACAACGCAAGATTATTACTTTCTTGACAAGGGCAGGATTCTACAAAGAAAATTGGCTACAGTCTGCATCTTGATGAAGTACCAGGTGGCTGATTCACGCCGCGCACAGTTGTGCTGTACCGAGTGCACGGGTGCGCGCGGGTTTGCCTACGCTCCCTGCCCTCAGGAACCCGCCCGCATGCGTGCATGCCGGACAGTATAACTGCGAAAGTGTGCGGCGTGAATCAGCCATCATACATTTGAACATTTTATTGAATGAGGCTTCTGGCCCTTTCTAATTTTTATCGAATATAATTGTCGATAATTGTAATTGACCCCATGCCATGTGACCGACGTTTCGTTTGAGACGTTTCCCTTGTCAAAGTGTCTGCGTTGTTTATGTTGTTTGTTGTTTTTTTGTAAGTAAACGCCGAGTCGGTGACAGGGCGGCGAGAGGTCGGGTCGGCGAGGCCGCGCAAGGCGAGTGGAGTAGAGTGGTGCGAAATGGGCATACGGGCTGTAATGACGCAACGATAGGAACACAAAGATTACCGTCATTCTCCAGGCCGGCCGGCCGAGCCGAGCCGAGCCAGGCCGAACGGGCGTGTCGGCCGAGCGCCGCCCCCGAGCACAAAGAAAAGGTATCATCTCCGCGATGAACCCATCACCGCCACAGTGTCGCCGGCCCGGCCGACCGTCGGCTCACTATTAGCAGCATCATCTTCATCAAAACTATCATTATTGTTACCATTATTTGGCGTCGGCTCACCTCAAATGACGCGGATGAATTCCTCGGTCAGACTGACCCGCCGAGGGAAGGACAGTCGACGGCGCGATGACCGCACCTCTCCAGAATAACTGCCGAGTCCCCCTTAATTTTCTTTTTATTTCACTACTCGTTTTTTTATTCGGCGCGTTTGCTTTGCAATATAGTCGCCCCGCCGCGCGTCTTATCGTGCTGGCGGTGCGATCGTGAGTCAGTGTGGTCAAGAGCACAGCGGCGCAGCACCGCGCAGCACCGCGGAGCACAGCGGCCAACCGATGACCGATTTGGTTCGCCCGGGAGAGAGGGACAGAGAGACAGAGAGACAGACAGACAGACAGACAGACAGACAGACAGACAGACAGACAGACAGACAGACAGACAGACAGACAGACAGACAGACAGACAGACAGACAGACAGACAGACACAGGGGGGGGGGATTTAGTGAAAGGTGAAAGAGAGAATTTTTAAAAAAAAAGGAAAACACGGAAACGGAAGAGTTATATTTCTGTTGACTCTACGATATCAAAGACCCTCATCTGCTCTGATGTTTCTCATTGCAGACCAACTGAGCCCCTGGTAGGTAGGCAACGCATGCGCTGCCGTGCCAAGCGGGTCTGCCTACCCTTCTTTGGTAAGGCGTTTTCGGTTGCTGTAGAATCAAAGGTCGCTCTCTCTCGCAGCATACCAAGTATAAAATCCAACTTACATACATTGATTTCAACAAACCATTTTAAGAGCAAAACTCTTGCAAATTTAAATCCTGGTCTCTCTCTTTCTCTCTCTCTCTCTCTCTCCGAGCCAGAGAGCGCTGCACAGCTACACACGTCCCTGTGTGTTCCGTCTATCAGGTCTATTAGCATACGTCACGCGTAGTGAGGGGGAAGGTGGGGGCGGAGGATGGGAAGGGGGCAGAGGGAGGGGAGGGGGAGATATGCAGAGACGTCGTGCAGTTCGGTTGGCCATGCCGGCCGTGCCCGTGCAGCCGTGGCTACCGCCCGCCCCGCCCCGCCCCGCCGCCGTGCTCAAGGCTCATAGCGGGGACACTGACCGTGGACTGCCGCTCGCCCGCTCTGCCCCGCCGCGCCCCGCCGCCACATCGTGGGTAAGGACCAGCCGAGGGGCGCGGGGCGGGGTACTGCCTGCACATAAGGTTGCAGATTTAACGGGCCCTCCCCCCTCCCCTCCCGCTGCAGGCCTGTGCCGATGTGTCCCCTGCTCCTCCTGTACCCTTCGACAAAACCACTCGGTGTCACCCCGCATCATCCTTTGCATGCTCTTCACCTTTCAGATAATACGTCCTCATTTTGTTCACATCATGCCTCAGTCTCATTGTATTTTTGTGCGTGTTATGGTTTCCCGGATTCAGCTCCGCAGGGTCAAAAGCAGCGTCGAGCCCCGCGAGCCGACCAGTGGCGTGGCGGGGCAGGGCCGCGCTCCTGGGCCGCTCCTCTCCGCGGGCCCCTCTCGCCCCCCGGAGGAAGAAGGACTCCCCGGAACGGCGTTGCACCGCAATTCAATTACAGATAACACCTCAAAAGCTATGCGCGCGCGGGGCTACGGTGGGAGGGGCGGGGCGGGGCGGACGGCCCGTTGTGGGATTTGAGGGAAATGAGGTAGGCTGATGCCATCTCTGCCCGCTCTGCTCCGCTCCGGTCCACGGCCCGGGCCGACGCGTGTCGCTCCCGCCGGCCGCTCCCGCTGGCGTGACATTGGATGATAGCGCGCGGCAGCAAACTGAATGAAGGCATAACGTCAAAAAAAGGGACGCCGTCCTGGCGGGGCCCCCCTGCCCTGCCGACACTCTGGTTTCTAGAGCGCGACTGTCATGAGCCTGGCCGGCATTGTCTGAGCGGGACGTGGCGTGTGCGGTCACGGGTCCCGCGGCCGGCCGGGCCAGGGGACAGCCTCCATCGGGGGGATAAGTTATGGCGGCGTTATTTATGGAAGCACGACGCTTCCTTATGAGGCGAATATTGTGCGTCCGGCCAATTTATGATTGTGTTTGCGTGTGTGCGTGTGAGAGAGTGTGTGTGAGTAGGTGCAGCGCGCGCGAGTGCAACTCCGTGCAGTCACTACTTGTATCGCATCACTAATCGCAGACACTGCTCTAGCACCACTATATACTTGTTCGCAATCGGCCGTTGTTGGGGCCCCGGCCTCCGCAGCCAGCGGCCGTCGCTTTGGTGGGCGGTGCGGCGAGGAGCAGGAGGGTGGTGGAGGAGCCCAGAGCACAAGCAGCCCTGCCGTGCTCGTAAAAGGCGGTGCGTACCTGACGCGTTGACGCAACAGAACGGCGCGGCCCCCGGAGGGACTGTAAACGAAAAATAATGATGAATAAAAGCCCGAAAAGGGAGAAGAAGCAGAAAAGATCCGCTTTGTTTTAACGACTCGCAGCTGCAGCGGCCTTTATTGCGTCATACTTGGTGAGGGGTGGCGCGACTTCAGGCGGCCGGATATGGTCAGTATTGTCGTGGCGGAGCGTCGGTGCTGTATGGCACCTGCCCTGCCCTACTTACACGCTGATCCACATGACAGGGAGATAGGCCACGGGCCACCGTGCCCCGCCCCGCCCCATCGCTTTGGCCAAAGCGCTGCTGCCGCGCGACCTGGCCGGCAGGCCGCCTGACCCTCTGCAGCGCCCCGCCCCGCCCCGC
>NW_026267415.1:30389-30932 GCF_000697945.3 Frankliniella occidentalis | reverse complement strand
CGGGGCGTGGCGGGCGAGGCTCGTTCCCACCGGCAGGGCCACCGCATTGCCGCCGGCAAGGCACTACCTTTGGGCCTTTATGCTCTGGCCTACTAGAGAGGGAGGGTGCACTAGGCAGCGGCGGCAGCAGCAGCGCCAAACAAAAACAAAAATAAACGACGCAACAACGAAAATTCTCGCGGAAACGCGCTGCCCACTGAATTGGCCATTGCCTCCGCCCGCATTGGGCCCCTCTGCGGCTCAGAACGAGTTTTCCAGTGCGTGTGAGGGAGGCCGGACTCGGACGGCTCAGACGCCCGCCCGGCGCACCATGAGCATTTGACATCCTGATGGGAAAAAAATACGAGCCGCGTAGTCAAATATTGCAACGAAAGAACCCGGGACTTGTTGTGTGGCAACCACTCAACAAGAGGACTTAAACTGCTCGAGCAAAAGGAAACGAAAAAAAAAATGACCGGGAGATCTATAACCCCCTAGGCGCAGTGTCACTAAGTGGTTGAGATATGAGGCTACACTCGTCAGCCAGCTCAATCACCCCCCCCC
>NW_026267415.1:24828-29244 GCF_000697945.3 Frankliniella occidentalis | reverse complement strand
CCCCCCTCCCTCTCTCTCGCCCTCTCTCTCTCACACACACACACACACGCGCGCGCACGCACACACGCACGCACGCAGGATCCCTGATCGCGACTTACTGCTGTGTACGCTTGCCACTCTGTCCGCCGCCCATCCGCCTCGCGAGCAGGCGAGCGCGAGGCACACAGGAATGTTGAGAGAAGTACTAAAAAGTGACTAATAATAATTATTGCGCTTCTCGTATCGGCGCGTGGGCATCGATTCCGCGCGCGGGATCGCCATCAGAGACCATCAGGGGGCGCAACAAAACCGGGAATTAACTTAGGGAAACAACGCGGCCAACGCGGCGAGGTAAACCCCTCTAACCACATACAGCAGCGGCAGCGGCAGGTCGTCGACACGACTGCGCTCTGCTCGCCAATCGATGCCATCATCGCACAGCCCTGCCGGGTCGGCCCTGGCGGCAGCGCCGCGCCGCGTCGCGAAAGAAAGTAAGTGTTTGCTCCTTCCTTAAGTGAGGAAGGGGGAGGAGTGGGGGCGGCGAGGAGCCCGCCAAATGATGGGATGCCACCACCAGAGGAGTAGGCAATGCGAACGGGAATAACAGTCGGAGCGTGAGACCCACCGGCTATTGTGCAGCCGTCATCTCTCTCTCTCCTCTCTCTCTCCTTCTCTCTCTCTCCTTCTCTCTCTCTCCTTCTCTCTCTCTCTCTCTCTCCCTCCCTCTCTCCCTCCCTCTCTCCCTCCCTCTCTCAGAAAAGAGACAGAGGGTGGAGAGCGAGATAGAGAAAAAGAGAGAGAGAGAGAGAGAGAGAGAGAGAGAGAGAGAGAGAGAGAGAGAGAGAGAGGGGGGGGGGGGGAGAACAAAAGGAGGAGCACGCGCTTTCGTCGCCGCATCCGCAGCTCTGCTTTTGCTTCTACTTTGCCGTTACTTTTAAACGGGAGCCGCGTGGCCACCGCGCTGCCGCCGCCGCCAGCATCCGGGTGGGAACCCGACAGGGCCGAATGTGTTGACTCGACTAAACGAAAACGCTCTGGGGCCGCAGAATCGCTCAATTAGAGATGAGTTTGCTTTGCTGCTCCGCCGCCGCTCTGCCGCCGACAGGAGGGCGGTGGACGAAAAGAGTCCGTAACTCGCGCGGGCCGCCGCACAGGTTACGAGCGTTCCGACTCTCTCGCTCGCCTGCCCGGCCGATCTGATCGTGCGAACAAAGAGGAGAGGGACTGGGGCGCTGCTGCTGACCGCTCTTCAAATCATCGGCCGTCAGCTCATCGGACTTCTCGAGTTACGGCCGACTCAATTTGAGTTTCATTTTTTCTTTGAGGCAAGTCGCTTCTCCACTTATAAGGCCGCATGCTTTCGCACATCTTAGATTGGAATTTGAACCGCAAACAGAGCAGGTTCACGATGCCTTTCCGCAGTCTGACTCCGTTTCTTGTAAAACCGCGTGAAAGAGACGCCCACATGACACTTGGGGAGAGTTGGTCCAGGTAACCCTTCCTGGCGATGCATCGTATCGCGAACCGCCGCCCCGCGCCACCGCGCCGTCTTCAAGGAAGCATTCCTAGGACGTCACAGCCCCCCCCCCCTCCCGGCCCTCACTCATGTTAGTAAAATGAACACGGCACTTTGTTTTCTTTTCTTTTAATATCTGTAGCGGCGATCCACGCTACCCATGCAAATACAAGATTCCATAAATCGATACAGAGGCTGGCCTGCTGCGGGAAGGGCTTCCCTCTCTCTCTCTCGCTGCCTGCCCCCCCCCCCCTCTCTCTCCCCCTCTCTGCCGTCTCTTTCTCTGTCTCCTCTCTCTCGCTCTCGACTCGACGCAGCACATAGAGCAGTAGAGCCGATGGGGCCGCATCCCGGCGGCGTATGTCACCTCCGCCTCTCTCGCGTGCGCAGAGGGCGCCCGAGCTGCGCCCGGCCCGGAGCGGGCGGCAAACGTTCAAATTCGAACGGGGCCCTCTAAAAATACTGGAGGAGGGACAGCCGGCGGCCGGCTTTAGCTCGGCCATGGTGGAGCGCCTGCCTCGGCCGGCGCGGACGGATCTATGGGGACATAAACCAAAGACCGCGAGCGAAGCCAAGAGCAAGGGAAGGCCCGCCCTGCCCCGCCCTGCCCCGCCCTGCCCCGCCCCACTCGGCCCCGCCACGCCACGCCCAACCGCGCGGCACCACGCCGAGCGTGTACCGTTCTAATAACTAACCTCATCGGTCCTTGCGCTCGAGCGAGCCACCTCCGGCCACCTCACACCTCCCCGGCAGACCGGCTGGCTAAACTACCAACCAACATTGCATCGCGAGCTAAGAGGGAAAAAAAGAAAATAGTCATCATGCGGGAAGAGGAGGAGGGGGGGGGGGCAAAAATAATGGGGAGCATTTTTATTACAACTGGTTGCCTCTGGTCCTCCGCCACGCCGCGGCCGCGGTGCTCGCCGCCGCTCATCGCGATGCTCACCCGGGGCCCCGCCGCCGCGGCCGGACCCTCGGCGGGCCGCGGGACTTTATCCGAGATGGAGGTGGCACATACCGAACGGGAGGCACGCACCGATGCGGGACCGCGCGGGACAATCTACGGCCGCAGTGTGGTTGGTGCCAATACTGTACGGTACCGTTCCATGCAGCAAAGCGACACCCGAGCCAGCGGCCCGCAACGGGGCCCGCCGCCCGCGCCGCGCCCGCTCTTGGCAGCCCGCACGCATCCGCGTCCGCTGGGGGCGGGCAGGGCGGCCCGGCCCGCGGGGCAGCCTCCCGAGAGCACCCGACGTGGCCCGACCCACTGCACCGAGCAAAGGACTTGGCGCGTTAACTCTGACCCTTAACAATCTGGTTGTAACCCGGTGGTGCCTCTGTAAAAAAGCAACAACAAAAACTCGGTGGTGGGGTTTTCTCATTACGGTATAGCGGGTCAGGCAGGCAGGCCGGGCGGGCGCCGGCGCTGCCGCTGCTCAATAACGCCACGCCACGCCACGCCCTCGACGGCCGGAAGGCGACCCGGTGCAGACAGCGCGCTTCCTCCCGTTTGGCACTCTTTTGACTGTTGTTCTTTTTCTTTCTTTGACCGCATAGTCGGAAAAAAGGAGGGCAAGCGTTTGAGGAAATTTGAGCCAGCGCGCGATTTTGCAAAAAAAAACAAATAATAATGTTGCGAGTTTGCGGGCTCGGCCTGCCAAAAATGCGCCGTCTAGTCTGTCGTACACATGGCAAGGCGCGAGAGTAGTTTGGATTGTAATTCGCTCAGACGGGACGACCGCGAAAGATCCTGCAGCTGCCAGCCTCCAGGCGAGCCCGGTAGGGTTCACAGCCTGGGCGGGCGGGCGTGTGGGCAGGAGGACGGACAGGCGCGACGTGAGGAGGGGGCGGGCCGCCGGGCACCGCCGGGCTCAGGACCAAGTTCATCGAACGATGATAATCGATTTCAAATCGAATGCAGCGCGCCAAGGCGATAGCGGAGCAGTCGATCGGGCCGCGATACTGCTGCGCGGGGCTTCTGCTGCTGCACCGGGCGGGACGGGGACGGGACGCTCGCTCGGCGAGCCTTCACGTTCTCATGCATGATCCTCCTGAGCGTGGCCGAGGCCTGGCCGCGGGCTGGCTGCTGCGCCGGGCCGTGCCAGGCTGCGCCGAGCTGCGCTAGGCTCGCCCAGCCCAGGCATTGACCCTGACTCCACCTCCTCCACACGGGCGGCGTGCCGGGCCGGGCCGGCCGGGCCGCGCCGGGCCAGGATGGCTCAGGGCTGTACGGGGCTGTCAAACCTCCGGCCGGCTTGTCGGAAAGTCTGACAAAGTGCTGTCATGGGCAGGCCCGGGCCGGGCTGGCCGAGGGCCTGGCTGTGCTCGGCGGGGAGGAGCTCCGGTACCTCTCCGCTAATCTCACGGCCGCATCGCCCACCACGCCACGGCGAGCGCCCCGGCCCGCCCCCGTCTACCTCCCCTTTTCACAACTTTTTTCCACGTCGTGTCCGCCCAGAGAGGAGGCGCTAGAAGTTTGACCAATGTTCCCGACAGCCCGAGCAGCATGCCGGCGTCCGGCACGGACAGGCCCTGCCGCCGGTCGGGACCGCCCTTGTCCTTCAGGGCCGCATGCCACACAGGTCCCTGCCACCACGCCCCCGCGAGCCCCGCCCCGCCCCGCCCACCTAACTGCACCTCTCCCGAGTCGCCACACGACGCCGCCCCGGTCGCGCGGATAAAAGGAAGTCTTTACATTATTGGACAAAAAGAGCGGATGGCTAAATTCCTGCGCTGCGCTGCGCTTGATTGATTGATTCGCTGCACATATCGCCGCGGAACGGCTTATTGGCACGAGACTCGCCTTTGCGCGCGGCTTTGCTTTTTACGGCCGGGAAAATGCATCAGGTCGAGACGAACATAAAACGCGCGGCGAACGTAACAAGCGCAGCAGTGGGCTGCGGCCGGCGGGTCGGGGAGGG
>NW_026267415.1:23415-24778 GCF_000697945.3 Frankliniella occidentalis | reverse complement strand
CCCCCTCCCCGCTCCCTCTCTCTCTCCCTCTCTCTCCCTCTCTCTCTCTCTCCCCGCCTCGGTAAAGCCTGTGATGAATAGACCTCTCTAGTCCGGTGACTTAAACGCGCGAGTGCGACGAGGGAGGCGCTGTGTCCGGGAGTGCAAGGCACGTACCCGAGGACCTCGAGCCGAGCCTGGAGCGCACCGATGGATGGAGGTGCGGTGTCTGGGAGTGCGGGGCGGGGTCCGCACCAAAGCACGTACTCAAAGATCTCATGGGCGTACCTAGAAAAATGTACCTTTGCTTCTACGTCAAAAGGTACTTCCGTTTGTTTCAAAGGTAATGTTGACAATGGTATGAGCTAAATCCCTTCATTCAGGGAAATTCCCTTGAATGAACTGATTTCCTGAATTTTGCTTCACATAAAATTCACAAATTCCCACGGTACGTTTTTCTATGGGTACGTGGTGTCCGGGAGTGCAACGAACGTAGCCGAGAAACTCGAGGACTTCCCTCTTTTGCGATGGTTGTCGATTGCGGACATGGACGTAGAATAGGAAGCCAGCCACTGGACAATTTGCGGGTTGGAAGGAAAATATGTAAATGGTGGTCATCGGCATCATGAGAGCACGACTATTTGTCGACCTTCCCGTAACGGCGTTCTTCCTCTACCTACCGGCTGCTATTTCGCTACCGAATGCGATTGTGTGCTTCGAATGCAGTACATTTGCTGCGCGAACAACTTGGGCTGGTCGTGCAATCAACGCTCGGCTTTTATACAGTATGACGACCCAAAAAAAAAGTATTCTTTCGATTCCTTCTGAAATTAGCACTGCTGCTTATTAGCAGTAATTCCTGTTGTTGTTTTTTCGACGGCTCTATTTATTTTTCGCTGCAGCCCGCGCCGTCTTCGAGGCGGGAGTTGCATGTGGCGGATTAAGGATGAGGGGAAAGGGGGACGCGGGGTTTGGGCAGGAGGGGGCGAAAGGTCACTTCCACATTGCGTTATTGGTCGCTGTCATATTTCACAATTACCCGATACAATTGGGCGTGTTTCCTCCTCCCACTTTCCTCTCCCCCCTCTCCTCCTCCTCCTCCTCCTCCTCGGGTGGCGCCCCGCTACGCTGCGGCCTCGTGGCGCAAAAAAAGAAAAGAAAAGAAACAAATGAGCCGCGCTAAATTCTGCTCGTTAATTAGCGGGGGGACCACAATGCAACAATAAATTCAAGACAAGACGAAGAAGAGGGACTTTCTCCCCTCCTTCTGAGCTGAGCCGGGGCCACGCCGCCGGACCCGCGGGATCAACGCGGATGAGACGCAATGCGACGTGGGAAAGACGAGATGTACTTACGAGAGCGGAGTCGAACCCACAGTGTCCAG
>NW_026267415.1:11433-12273 GCF_000697945.3 Frankliniella occidentalis | reverse complement strand
CGGGGAGGGGCGGGGCGGGGTGGGCGAGACATTATTGAGGGCACCCCCAGCCGTGTCACCGGCACCAACTACCCAAACGCCAACCGTGATTACATTGTGGCAATAAAAGAGAAAAACATTACAAAATCCTGCGTATTAAATGCTTAACAATACGGTAGAACGATCTAAATTTAACGACCGTGTTGTGTAGTATAGTAAAGTCCTCGAGGAGTTTGAAATATTATCACTGACCCCTGCTTTTGCTTCTGTCCACTGCTTAGATGATTATCGTGACAATTTATAGCCAGACGTCAGAGTACTGTTTAATAAGTGACGCTTGTAACTACATTCCTGCGTGTCTCTTTATCCTAGATTGCAGTAATGATCGGTGGCTAATTCGAGTGCAGCCCGTAACAAGGGCCGCTCGGCTCGCGACGCGTTGCAGCGGATTATTTCGACTTGATTAGCGGCCGTTGCGCCACGGGCCACACGGGTGTGTCCCGTGTGTGTCTCGAGTCCATGAGAAAGTTTTCTTTTCCTCCGTGCGATTACCCCATACGGCACGGTACACATGTGAATATGTGTGTGAGCCCCAGTGTTCGACCGCGAGTGCATTTGTGTGCGTGTAGGTGTGTGTTCGCACACGTCGAGCGAAGGCCGTGGCGCCGCTACAAACAGCCGGTGTCCTGTTGAAAGGATAGCGGGCGCGGGCGCGTGGTGGGCTGAGGTGCTGTGGTCACTCATGCAGGCAGTGGCCGCCTGCGAGCATACCGGGTAGGCAGCCCCGCAACGCACCGGCGCTTAACGGGACGGCCCGCCCTGCAGGCGCCCTTGCAGTAGGCAGCCCCGCAACGCACCGGC
>NW_026267415.1:7948-11383 GCF_000697945.3 Frankliniella occidentalis | reverse complement strand
TTTCTCTCTCTCTCTGTCTCTCTCTCGACTCAACTATCTCTGCTCTCACTCGCACTCCCTGCTCGACGGCACCCGCAACGCGTGCGCCGCCGTTGCGCACGGACAAAACGCACGCAAAGGGTTTTTGCCTTCTGGAAGCAAAAAAGCTAAAACAACACAAAAAATAAATTAAGATAGGCGGGAGCAAGTGAGCTTGGTAGGGCTTTTAAAACTGCTGGTGTAATCTGCTTGTCACGAATATTTCGTCGCGACGTCTGTGAGGGCAAAAAAAAAATAAGGAAAAAAGAGATCCTCGTCTGGCCGCGACCTGAGCCCAGCTCGAATGAGGCGCGGGACCGGCCGTGTCCCATCCAAAATTAATTGAGTCCCATTGCGATCTTTTGTTTCATTTTTTCTCCAACGACAGACGTCATCCCATCCAAATAGAGTGGAATAAGATGGTATTAAAACTATAAATTTTCCTTTCCCTACAACGCCAACATTTGCTTGTTAGCTCTGAGAGGACCAAGGAGCCCCCTGCTGTAGACGGACACAATCTCCCGAAACAAAAATATTCCTCAATCCGAGAAAACTAATCTGACGTCATGCCTTATTTCTTCACCGCAATGCAATACAAGTGCGGTGGTGCATAATTGTTTTCCAGCAGTGTGCCGCGCTTTGCGTCGAGGGGGTCGACCCACGGACTTTTGGGTGCCGAGGCTCCCACAGCGCTCTCGCTCCCTCTCTCGCTCCCTCTCTCGCTCCCTCTCTCGCTCCCTCTCTCGCTCCCCGTGCGCCTCCCTTCGCTCCCTCGCTCGCTCACTTTGCAGCGGCCATCTGTCTCGGGGGGAGGAGGGGGCGAGACGGTCTTAAGAAGGCCTGGCAAGGAGGCAGCCCCCGGCCCGGCCCGGCTCGTGGGAGGTCCCTACGCACCGCGACGGGACGGCGCACCGAGCGGGCGGCTGGCCGCGGCTGGCCGGGGAGGCCACACATGTCCCCGCGTGACCTCCCCGCGCCCCGCGGCCCCGCACACCGCCATAAAAATGCCTTTGACATTCGCGGGTCAAGGCGTGTGGAGAGATGGTCACATAACCCCCTCGTACGTCATCCGGTTGAACCGATCTCATTTCTGAGCGGCGCGCGCTGCCTGTGGGACGGGGAAGGGGGGCACGGTGATGGAGCGCGGGCCTTGAGGAGCGCGATGAGCTTACCATAGCATACGCCGGCATGGACCGAGCCCCGGAAGCCCCACCAATCACCTTCCTGGGTCCTCCAAAGAGACATTCGACGATCATCGACGAGGAGTGGCAGGAGTGGCGTGGCGTGGCGTGGCAGGGCAGGGCGGGGCGGGGCCGGCCCAAACAAGCTATAATCATGACTCTCCTCCGCCTCGCCGCCGCCACGGCCAGTTAGGACCGCGTCTAACCAGGCGCACGCGTCCTCCACTATCGGCTACCCATCGGCACACACACACACACACACACACACACACACACACACACCCACACACACTCGCTGCTGCTGCTGCTGCTGCTGCACCCTGCCTTCTGGAGCCGTGTTCCAGCAATAAGCTCCTGGAGCCCCCCCGCTCAGCCCACATCAGTCCTTTTCGGGCCCCCAGCGCACACGCGGCCCGCTCGCGGTGCTCTCGGCTGTCCGGCGCCGCCACCCGCAGCCCTGCTCCTGCTCCTGCTCCGGAAGCACGCCGCTGAGCTCCCCGAGGTGTGGCCAACAAGGGCCTTGCTCGTGGAGCTATCCCCCCGTGCTCGTACGTGCCGAACGTAGTTCCGAGCCACGGACTTTCCTCGTGTGTTTTTCGTGGGCTGGGCAGTGGCAGCGGCAGGAGCCTCAGGCCCGCGGCCGCCGCCGCCGCTCTGCTCACCGCAAAGTTTCACCACGACGACCATTCGGTACGAATCGAGATCCTGTCTGCTGTCACACTCGCATCATGCGCTCCAAACAACGGGCAGCTCTGCGTATCGGCAGCCGATCATACGGCAACAGTCACGACTGTTTGATTGTGAAGCTAAAAGTGCGCGGGGCCGCAGAACGCGCTGTGGGCAGCATAGTGAGCCAAAGGCCTCGCCAAAGTCACGGCGTAGGTCTCGACTCAAAAGCATTTCAAGTCCGCGACAATATTTCTAACGATTGGGAATTGACTATTGTTGATTAAAATTCAACTTTCAACTTTCCGGGCGCACTACAGAACTAACGTTCACTAAGCACTGCTGGAGGGTTTTAACAGTGACTTTGCCGGGCGGAGGTGCCATACGATGCGCATTACTGCCATGATGGACGCAGCCACTGCGGCTGCCAGCAGAGGGTCGATGCCGGCGGGGCGGGGCGGGGAGGGGCCGCCGCGCCGCGTACCGCATGTGATACCCGTTATTGCATTGCGTTCCAGTTTAGGGAAGCCACAACAGACTGGTGGCCACCGCGGGGCCTTGGACTCGATGCGGCACGTACCGCGCGCCGTACCGCTCAGCAGGGCCGGCTGCGCGGGACACTTTGATTTCATTTTAGAAAGTGGGACCCACCCCTCTGTGTGCGCGACTGTGTGCGGCCGGTCATCAGGCGACTCCTTTTAGGCGCCGAGCCGAGCTGTTCATCTCGGAGAGCTGCACCTCGCGAGCGCCGCGCTCCTCGGCGGCGGGCCGCGCTCGCCGATACTCCGCCGTTTGGTCCGGTCGGATCGGGTCGGCCGCGCGGTACACCGGCCCGACCTTGAGGACCGCCTGGAGCACGTCCAGTCCGGGCGTCTCGCGCTCGACTTATGATTGGTCTAATCAGAGCGCCACGCCGCGCCACGCCACGGCGACGCGGACGTGAGCGAGACACCCAGTCCTTCCAACACTCCACTAGCCTTTTTATTTTTTCTATTTTCTGTACCGGCGTCGATAGTAGTTGGTGCTGCTGCTGCACATCGAAAAACTAGTTTAATTGGCCCGTTTAGCGAAATATGACCGAAACGTTTCGAGCTCGCGATAATGGTGGGTGGTTTGGAAAGACGCGGCCGCAGCATGGAAATGGTCTCTGGAGTTTTCCTCTCGCTCACTCCAGATTTCTTCCCCCTCCCCCTTTTTCCCTCTCTCTATCTCTCTCCCTCTCGCTCTCGCCCACATATACGGTTCGCCGTTCATTTTCTTTTTTCCATTTTGGACGAGCGGTTTGTTGTGTTGGGATGGGATGGTCTAGTTCGTTCTGATTTACGAGACGCAGCGGCCTATGGCCTCATGGAGGTTGCAGGGCGTGGCGTGGTTCGCCTCGACCGAAGGGGCAGCAGACACTATCACCGCATGCACGCCGTAACACGCATACAGCCCCCCCCCCTCTTTTTCACCTGTCAAAACAACAAAAAATAGACCTTTATGTAATACATATAGGAAGCCCGCTCATGACTTTAACGGCACATTCTCATAGGATTAGACCTGCCTCTCCACACTCTACCCCCCCCCC
>NW_026267415.1:0-2403 GCF_000697945.3 Frankliniella occidentalis | reverse complement strand
CGCAACGCACCGGCCCTTAACGGGACGGCCAGCCCTGCAGGCGCCCTTGCAGTAGGCAGCCCCGCAACGCACCGGCGCTTAACGGGACGGTCCGCTCTACAGGCGCCCTGATAGCCGCCTGCGAGCAGACCGGGTAGGCAGCCCCGCAACGCACCCGCGCTCAACGGGACGGCCCGCACTGCAGGCGCCTCCATCCCCAAAGTTCCAGGGCAGGCAGTACTCACAGTCAGGTCCTGGGGGCCTACAACCCTTAGCCAGGAGGTGCCCCGGCCCGGCCTACACCCCGGGGCGAACTGCGAGAATAGGCGCGGGCCGGCACAGTTCTCAAATGTCAGAGCGGTGCGCTTGGTCGCGCTGCTGCTCCGTGAGATCTGGCGGCCGCGCGACCATTTAAATATCGGCGCCGCGACCAAACGGCGCGCGAGATAAACATTTTCATTATGGCGATAAATATTTTGACCAGGGGCCCCGTATATCATGGGCACTTTGTCCTTTACTTTTATTGGGATGATCTATCAGCGCACCGGCCGGCGCGGCGGCTGGACACGCGGGCCTGTCCTACTGCATGCCCCCCCCCCCCCCCCCCCTCGGTCCATTTCCTACGCCCTGTCCAGCAGCGCCGCGCCGGACGGCGAGCGACCGATTTAGTGCGACACGGAGGTACAATTTGCGGGCCGGTCGCCTGGCTGCGCCTGGCACTGCGTGTCCCTCTATAAAATGACGAAACGCCTTAATTAGAATGAAAGCCAAGGAAAAACAAAGTCGCAATAACGGCCAGCGTAATCCAGGCCAACAAACGCCGACCGCAGGGTATTTATTGGGGAGGGGGGTAGAGGGGGAGGAGGGACGCGGGCCTCCCAGATGCCGCCATTGTAGCGAACGAAAAACGTTGAAATGATTCAGGACGCTGCTGAATTAAAATAAACATTAGAATGTCCAAAAAAATATCTAACTGCTGGCTGAAGTCATCCTGACTAAAGGACCCCTCCCACGTGGACCCGCTTGTTCCGACTCCAAAAAGGAAGACGAGTAGAAATTAGTCCTGGACCGTCGGTCGAATTTAAGAGCCTACTCTGACCTTTCCTCTCCAGGGATGACACGACCGCTCGACCGTCCGCTCGCAAGCAGACAAAATAAAGTCGGTTGGCAAACGTGAACGCGGCAATTTCGTAGGTAGTCGGTCCGGCCAAATGGCAGTCGTTTCCTCCCCCCCCCTCCGCTTTTCCCTCCTTCTCGTCGTAGCTGCCCTGTCTAGTACTAAAGTCCCGTCACCTACAGCAACAAAAAACAACAGTCAGTGCGCTGATTCACTTTGTCACGCGTGTGGAGTGGAGAGTACAGGCGCCATTTTAAGGTGGAAAGTGCAGCGCCCTGGTCACCTTTATACGAACGTACAAAGCGGCGGCAGAGCCAACTTTCAGCGCTGTCGTGTGTCGTATTTGCTTTTCCAGGCCAAATCGTCCAATAAAGGAAACAAAAACTGCTCCAAACTAGCGGCGACAGGACCGCACCCAGCCGAGCCGCTCGCGTCCCGCGGCTGCCGGCCGGGATGCAGCACCGTTTGTTGGGCAACGATGCGATAGATACGGTTCGATTAGGCTGAACTGTGAGACGTTTCTTGCCCAACGTTCAAACAAGGGGGACGTCTAATGAAGCGATTAGCATAGCGCGCGGCCATCGGACACGCGTGGGAGTGGGAGCGAGACGGGGCGAGTGAGGCACACACCTGCAGCTGCAGCGGCTGGTTCTGTCCGAACAAGCGTTTCCAAACACCGGCTCGTTTGTCACATTTCCATCTTGCTCCCTCGTTCTGTCTCTCTCTGTCTCTGTCTTCCTTGCGGTCCGTGAGGCATTTGTCGTTTCAAACCTCCCGCGCGGCGCGGGCACTTCTTCATACCGAGTCCCGGGCCACGCTGCTCGTCATCTTTGAGCTCGGACGTAACATTCACTCACACACACACACACCCACATACCCGCGCGCGCGCACACACTCACACACACACACACACACACTCCCACACTAACGCAGTTTATTCCCTTTTGGTGGAGGTGGCCTGTCGTTGGCGGGCCGCCAGTCCGTCTTCCGCTGCCAAACGGTCCTCCGGCTCGTCCCCAGGTCCATTCAAGCTTACGACGACACGACACGACAAAGAACAAAAACACGAAAACGCAACGACACGACAGCAACAACACATTTGCGACCAGCAATAATATCGTCGGTGTCGGTGGGCCGGTAAAAAAGAAATGAACACAGGTGGGGTCGAGCCAAGAGGTGGGCGCAGACAGAGGAAAGCCACGAGCAGTGTAGCCAGGCCGACAGTGCTTTCCTTTTCCTCGCCGAGCCTGCAGCCCGACTTCCCTCCGTTTCCGGCGGTCTGCGCTGCACTCGGCCCCCGCCCCGCC
>NW_026267414.1:311113-319358 GCF_000697945.3 Frankliniella occidentalis | reverse complement strand
CTTTCTCTCTCCACCTCTCTCTCTTTTGCTTTCTTTGGATTAATAAAAAATGATTGGCCCAGCAATTGAAACTAAGAAAAAAATAAAAATAACCACGTTTTTTTTATCGAAGTCATCCTGAAATATCTAATATTTCATTATGCACATCAGTCGAGAGGGTATTGAGTGAATGAGGAGCGCTACCCCGTCGCCCAGGGCGTCTTGCAGCCCATCGCGGGGGGTATCGTCGGGGCAGTGGTGCTGTACCGGGGTTCGGCTGGGCCGAACTGATCGCGTGGAACACAAGTTGAACACTGCGGTGCGAACACAGTCGGCTGATGGCACTTCTAAAGTAAGAGTTAACGATTTACAAGGATCACAATGTTGCCAAACCCCTAAGCTCGTTCTTTACCCGACATGCTGAGAGGGCAGACTCTTTAAAAAGTGGGCGCAGCACGCCAGTGCGAACCGAAGAGGCGAATGATAATAACAGGGAAATGTCAGGGCAGGGTTGGTTTTCGAAAGCCTAGGCCTAGGCTTTGAACCGGCAGTGTGATGGCTGGTTTTTCGCACTGGCGTAAGGGCCACCGCAGCGCCCCCAGAGAGCATATGAGGAGGGAGTCGAAATAAGGTCGTGTGACGTGAAAATGACGCCGGAACGTCTATCGTTGGCGACTGAGTGTCACTCCGGTCTCACTTTCTGGACCCATCGAGCAACGCTTCGCTCTCTTCTCTAATACTCGGTGAGAGGTTCGTCCTCCTTTCGGGTAAACAGCCGAGATCGGAAAGCTGTCGAGGACTGTCTGCTGTCGCTGCGCGCGCGCGGCTAAGTGCGCTTGATGCAGACTGAGCATCTGCTCACGCGGTCGCGCAGGTTGCCCGCCTTGAGGGTCTGTGAGTTGGGGCGCGAGAACTCCTGGCCGGGCTCGATGGTGGCGAGCCAGAAGCTGAGCTTGTTGGCGAAGTAGTGGCAGGTGCCTCGTCCGCCGTTGCACTCGATGAAGGGTGTCGCGCGGAAGTCCTCGAGGCACGAGCCGGGGCTGGCCAGCGACTGGCCGCCGCCCTCCGCGCCCGCGCCGGTGTGCTGCAATCCGGCAAATCGGGAAGGGTCAGGAAACACGTTTCCAGACGTTAGTAAAATGTCGCACCCTGCCGCTTTCCTGCGATACTCACCATGACGAAGCTGTAGCCGTTCCAGAGGTCGTACCATCCGGCCGGGCAGTCCGGCACCTTGAGGGACTGGCTGTGCACGGCGATCACGTTAGCGGGTGCCTCGCACACAGTGCACCGAGAAATGTATTTGGAGATCTGGCGGTCCTCGACGGGCATCATGGGGATGGCCTCCGTCGTCGACAACCAGTATGACTTGTCGTTGCGGCTCGCGTAGTTGCAAACGTTGTTGAAATCGCAGAACAAGAAGGGCATCGTGTTGAACTTGCGCACGCAAGATCCGGCGAAACCTGCGAAAGGGAGGTGTCAGAGAGAGAGAGAGAGCGAGGCAGAGGTACAGTCTTAATTCCTTTGATTCGACGCTGGTTACCTAGATCCTGGTTGTGTGACTTCTCGTTTCCTTCGATGTAGAGCAGAGAATAGCCGTCCCAGAGCTTGATGTGGCCCGGCTCGCACTGAGGCACGTACTGGCTCTGGCTGTGTTTGACGAGCAGGATGCCAGTGAGGTAGTCGCCCTGCGCGCTGCAGGAGGCGCCCGGGATGCCCCTGGCACCGGGCTCGCCGGCGAGACCCGGCTGTCCCGGGGGACCGTCGAGGCCGGCGTCGCCCTTGTCTCCCGTCAGACCCGGCAGACCCGGAGGGCCGTCCAGCCCTGGGCTTCCGCGCTCACCCTTGACTCCCTGCAGGCCAGGCATGCCGCTCAGGCCGTTCTCGCCGCGCGCTCCGGGGCGCCCGGGGAGGCCGGCCACACCGCGGTCACCCTTTGGTCCAGGGGGCGGCAGTGGCGGCGACTCTCCCTTCTCACCCTTGGCGCCGTCTCTGCCAGGGGCACCCGGCAGGCCGGCTGGGCCGGGGAGGCCGGGTTCGCCGGGCGGGCCGACTGGGCCGGGAGCGCCGGGGAAGCCATCCAGGCCTCTGTCACCTACAACGGAGAAGTCAGCATCACACAGGCGGACGGGAGCGGGCTGCAACTGCAAGGGACGCGGTGCCTACCCTTCAGGCCGGGACTGCCGCTGTAGCCGGGACTGCCGGGCCTGCCAGCGTCACCCTTCTCGCCTGGGGCGCCGTAGAGGCCGGGCGGGCCGACGTCGCCCTTGAGGCCGGGGACACCGGGGAAGCCTTCCCTGCCGGGCAGACCGCGCTCGCCAACCTCCCCAGGGGCACCGTTCAGTCCGGGGAGTCCAGCGTTGCCCTTGTCGCCCTTCTGTCCCGGGAGGCCAGAAAGACCGTCTTGTCCAGAGCGCCCGGGCAGTCCAGGGAGACCTCGGTCACCTGGAGAACGCACACAAGTCCAAAATCACTGCACGCTTGCACCAGAGTGTTGTTCTAATATCGCAAAAGCATGAGGGTGCACTGTACCCTTTTCTCCTGGGTATCCGTTCAGTCCAGCCGCTCCGAATTTGCCGGGGAGTCCAGACAATCCCTTTTCTCCCTTCACAGTGAGGCCAGGGAAACCAGGCGGCCCAGTCAGACCAGGCTCTCCTGCGAACACACGCCCAGAATATACACGAGTGAGTAGAGCAGGTTGGTGGAAAGTGCAGCACGAGTTACTGGCTTGACTCGGTGCAAGAGTTTACCTTTAGCGCCAGGGTAGCCAGGTGCTCCTGGAAGACCAGGGCCACCAGGCAGGCCAACGTCACCCTTTTCGCCAGCAGGTCCAGGAAGCCCGTCCAGGCCTTGGACGCCCTTGTCGCCGGTCAGTCCAGGCAGTCCGGGTCGGCCAGGCTCTCCCTTGTCTCCCTTGACGTCCACGATGGGGCCGGGGGGACCGCGGTCGCCTTTGTCTCCTCGTTCGCCGGGGAAGCCGAGTGGGCCGGCGGGACCTTCGCAAAAGGAAGGTTGTCGAGGAAAACATAAAATACGAGCTCGACTAGGGAATGCGACCTTGCAAATTTTATCCGACACTCACCGGGTGGGCCCATCTCCCCTTTAGTGCCGTTGAGTCCAGGATATCCAGGCCTTCCCTCGTCTCCCTTGAGGCCTGTGTACCCAGGAGGACCCTGCGGTCCTGTCAGCCCCTCCGCGCCAGGCATGCCGTCCGCACCGGGCATGCCGGGCGCTCCCTGGAGTCCTGCTAGACCGGGGTCTCCCTTGAGTCCAGGGAAGCCCATGTCGCCACGGTCTCCCTTGTCGCCAGGCCTGCCGTCCAGACCGGGTCTGCCGGTCAGACCGATGTCTCCCTTCCGCCCGGGCAGGCCGATGCCGGGTCTGCCAGGCTCGCCCTTGAGTCCGGTGAGGCCGTCGTAGCCCTTGGGGCCGGGGGGACCGCGCAGGCCAGGCAGGCCAGCCTCTCCCTTCTGACCCTTAGCCGACACGGGGCCGGGCTCTCCCTTGCGTCCCTGGAAACAGCGCCGTGCTGGTTAGACAAACCCTCCTGCAGCCGATACTATCTCGTGGCATTGAATCTAATTATCAATTATTGAAACGTGATGTAATTTTATTTTTTGTCTTACTGGTAAGCCTTCAGGTCCAGGCTCTCCCTTCGCTCCAGGGATGCCGGGCAACCCTGAGAGTCCCTGAGGTCCAGGGAGGCCGATGTCTCCCTTTGGTCCATAGGGGCCGGGTAATCCAGTAAGTCCTTGCACTCCCATGGGGCCAGGCAGTCCTCGGTATCCTTCAGGACCGGGCTCGCCCTTCACGCCAGGCTGTCCATCCATGCCAGGTGTACCAGGCGCACCTGAATGCAAAACGTAGAGATGTACACAATTGTGTAACTTTAACACGCTGTACCACGTGACCATCCGCATGATCACGTTGTACCGCAAAATGAGACGCCCTCTGGGACGAGTTAAACTGATAGAACTAATTTTGAAATTACCAGGGGCTCCTCTTTGTCCTGTGAATCCTTTAGGTCCATCAAAGCCAGCTGGTCCGGGCTCTCCTTTAGGGCCAGGGAAGCCAACCTGTCCTGCGCGGCCGGGTAGGCCAACCTGTCCAGGCTCACCCTTAGTACCATCCGCCCCAGGTCGACCTGGAAGGCCAGGTGGACCATCAGGTCCAAATGGACCTGGATCTCCCTTCTGTCCCTGGGGACCGGGCAACCCGTTAAGGCCAGGCATTCCCAAGTCTCCTTTCTCGCCTGCGAAGCCAGGCAGACCTGTAAGTTAACAGAGAGACAAATGTTTAGTCACGGGGGAAAGAAAATTATTTTACAACTTCACTAATACTGTTTTAGAATATTTTACACGCTTACCTGGAGCTCCATCCTTTCCAAACCTGCCAGAGAGACCAGGCAGTCCCTTCTCGCCCTTGAGTCCTGGGTAGCCTGGAGGTCCAGGTGGCCCAACAGCTGGTATGCCCGCCTCTCCCTTAGTACCTTTACAAAAAGAGAGGGAGAAACTTAGTACATACCACGAGAGTTATAAAACAAAGCACGACCAATTTCCATGCAGTGTCGCACACCCAGAAAACCACATTTAGAACCAAGGAAAAAGTAAGCAAATTGATTCAATTTTTCAAGGACAGGTTTTATGGATTCGAGTGATTTGGCTTGGTTTCAGATTTCCATTTCCTGGGTGCGCAATGCGGCATATGCTCACCTTTGTATCCTGGTAGCCCCGGCACGCCGGGCAGGCCGTCTTGTCCCTTCTCACCAGGGAAGCCCATGGGACCTAAATCGCCCTTCTCTCCACGTGGACCCGGGAGTCCTCTGGGTCCGACGGGGCCGGGCTCTCCGATGGGACCAGGGGCGCCCGTTAATCCAGAGATACCCTGGATGCCCTTGGCGCCAGGATATCCGGGTTCTCCAGTGGGTCCCTGAGGTCCCCTCTGGCCCTCAGCTCCCCTCTCACCCTTGATGCCTTCGCGTATCTCTGCCGGTGTGGGGCACTGCCCGGGGAGACCCTTCTCACCCATCAGACCTTTGGGACCCGCGTCACCCTTGTACCCGTCGCGACCGGGCAGGCCAGCTTCGCCCTTGATACTTAAGCCCTTCTCTCCCTTGGCACCCGGATAGCCTGGGCGGCCAGGACTCCCGTCGAGGCCGCGCACTCCAGGGAAGCCCTTGTCGCCCTTGAGACCGGGGAAGCCCATGGGGCCGGGCGAGCCCTTTTCTCCGACGGGGCCTGGCGGTCCGAACGGACCCTCTCGTCCTGGCTCTCCACGCAGACCAGGGGGGCCGGGCAGTCCCTTGACCAGGTTCAGAGGCACGATGGCGTCGCGTCCAGCTGGGCCCTCGGGCCCGGGTACTCCAGGAATGCCGTCAATACCCTGTAGGGATGGAACACGTTTAGATCAGCTGGTGGCGCGCCGCCTGTGGATGGCAGGGTAGGCAACCCAATCGTCACGCCTGTTGGGCACCGTGCCAGCGCTCGGGCGCCTTTCCTACCGGTTTGCCAGCAGGGCCGGGGATGCCGGGGAGGCCGTCTGGTCCAGTGTCTCCAGGGGTGCCGCGCTCTCCAGCTGGTCCCATGATGCCGGGTTCCCCGTCTCGGCCGTCTCGCCCGCGGTCTCCCTTTTCTCCAGGACCTCCAGGTCGGCAGTCAGTGCAGCGTCCTCCGATATCTCCCTTGGGGCCCTGTCCGCCTGCGCGCGCGCGGAAGAGAATGTGGTTACGAAAAACGACTTTGGTTTTTAGAAGGAAGTCTATTCGATCTTAAAGAAGCAATGAACACTTACCCGGGGTGCCGGGGATTCCAGGTCGGCCGTCAGCACCCTTTTCTCCAGGGTACCCTGGTAGTCCAGGGGCACCGGGTATGCCTTCCATTGAGTCTCCAGGGAAACCTCGAAGTCCAGGGAAACCTCTTTCTCCCTTGTTTCCTTTCTCACCGTCGCGACCCGGCAGACCGTCCATGCCTTTGGGACCGGGGATGGAATGGCCCTTTTCTCCATTGAGACCCCTCAGACCCGGAGGTCCTTGCGGCCCGGGATACCCTCGAGGTCCCACCTCTCCAGGGAAACCAGGGAGGCCAGAGTCACCCTTGCTGCCTTTCTCGCCGGGCGCTCCTTCCGGTCCGGGAGATCCGGGAACTCCGGGGCCACCAGGATTGCCCTGCGGACCTCGTAGACCCTGCGGACCGTCGAAGCCATCCAAACCCTTGGGTCCCGGCGCGCCGGGGTACCCACGGGGTCCTTGCGGGCCTGGGGGGCCTGGGCTGCCCTTACCACCTCCAGGGGGGCCAGGAGGTCCTCGAAGTCCAGTGAGACCGGCCGGGCCGTCGTGGCCAGGCTCGCCCTTCAAGCCGGGACGGCCGGGGAGGCCGCTGATTCCATCGACGCCGCGGTCACCCTTTTGTCCCTCCGGTCCAGCAGGTCCAGGGAATCCGGAGCGACCCTAATGTATGACACAATTTCATGAAAAATTCGTGCGAGTTTAGGGGGGAATCGATAGAAGCGCTCTACTGACCGGTAGGCCGGGCTGGCCCGGAAGACCTTTCTCGCCGTGTTTGCCTATCTCACCGGGACCTCCGGGGGCGCCGCTGATGCCCGGCTCTCCCTTAGCACCGTCCACTCCCCTCTCACCCTGTAGTTGGAAAAACGTTAAATTAGCAATATTAAAGGTAGGGTTGGGGAGTCTGCACGGAGCTCGCGGAGCTACTCACCCGGTCACCCTTTTCTCCCTTGTCGCCTACGGGGCCGACCACCGAGCCTGGTGGCATGTGAATGTAGCTGGAGTCACCCGGGGGGCCAGGAGGTCCTTTCTCTCCCTTGTCTCCCGCAGGTCCTTCGAAGCCCAAACCCATTTGTCCTTTGTCGCCTTTGATGCCGACGGGACCAAGTGGCCCCTTGAAAAAAAAGTATAAACATTATTCTTAAGCGGAAGCGCCAATCGTTGATCCGGATTCAGTTGAATATGTTAAATATTCTTACCTCTGGTCCTCTTTCACCCTTGGCTCCCTGAGGACCTTGAGGTCCCTGGAATCCTGGAGTGCCCGGAAGACCTCTCACGCCGTCCCTTCCAGGTTCACCCTTCTGTCCCTTAGGGAACAACCCAGCGTACGCTGCCTCTCCCTTGTCACCCTTAACGCCGCTCGGGCCCGGGAAACCTCTAGGTCCTTGCTCTCCCTGGAGACCTGTAAGTCCAGGTGCACCCTGCAACGCATAGGAAAAGACACTTGAGTGCGAAGCCCTTTGATACTAGTTAGAGTGATCCAAAATCGTTCTTACGTCCGTTCCATTGCAGCCGTCCATACCGGGGCGACCTGGCAAGCCAGGCGGTCCCATCGTACCGGGAACTCCGCTGATACCGGGGAAGCCGGGCATACCGGCACGGCCCTAAAACGGAGAAAGTCTTGCGTCAATG
Source organism: Frankliniella occidentalis (assembly GCF_000697945.3). Taxonomy (NCBI): domain Eukaryota; kingdom Metazoa; phylum Arthropoda; class Insecta; order Thysanoptera; family Thripidae; genus Frankliniella; species Frankliniella occidentalis. The sequence continues at coordinate 311,968 of NW_026267414.1, read as the reverse complement.
AAAACACTGAAAACTATTCAGAGGTTTGATTATTTAAAAGAAAAATCTTACTCACCCTGTCTCCCTTGGGTCCTCGCGGGCCCGCGGGCCCAGACTCGCCCTTGTCACCCTTGGAGCCCGGCAGACCCTCCTGGCCGGTGAAACCTTGCTGACCCTTGGGACCCGGCAGGCCGGTCATGCCAGGGGGGCCCTGCAAACAAACAGGAGCTGCTCGTCAGGAGTGGTCGTTGACCACGCTGCGCCACCGCCCAGCACAGACAGCCAGAACACTTACCCTGCTGCCCTTCTCGGCGAAGCACTTGGGCGCGCATGCCGCTCCGGTGCCGTTTCTGCGGGCGGCCTCGACGCCGCTGGCCGCCACCAGGTCGTAGCTGCCGCTCCGGAGGCCGCCGTCGCCCCTTTCGCCTCCAGAGCTGCCGCCGTAAGCGCCGGCGGAGCTGCTGCCGTAAGCGCCACCGCCGCCGGAGCTGCCGCCGTAAGCGCCACCGCCGCCGGAGCTGCCGCCGTAAGCGCCGCCGCCGCCGGAGCTGCTGCCATAAGCGCCGCCGCCGCCGCCGCCGCCGGAGCTGCTGCCGTATCCGTAGGAGGCCTCGCCGGCGGAGCTTCTGTCGTAAGCGTCGCCGCGAGCAGCGCCGCGAGCGCCACCGCCGCCGGAGCTGCCACCGGAGCTGCCACCGGAGCTGCCGCCGCCGCTCGCCGCTAACGCCGCGTAGTACCTGGCCGCCTCCTCCTCCTGGCGCCGCCGCTGCTCCTCGTACTCCTCATACCGCCGCGTGTCCTCATACCCCTCCGGCACTCTCCGGTTGTACAGGCCTACCCCCTGGCTCTGCCCTGCAGACGTGTCGTTTGGCTGAG
>NW_026267414.1:309752-311063 GCF_000697945.3 Frankliniella occidentalis | reverse complement strand
CCTCCCTGGCCCCGGCCCCCCTCACTCTCCTCTCTTATCAAAGCGCCGTCAACACTACAGCGGCTTGCGGTCCAATTGTGATAATGGCCAACCAATAGTCGGCCCTTAATCGAGGGCGATTTGGTTTCTCGCCCTTCTGAGGAGCCCTTTTCGCACTGACGTCACTGCGCATGATAGCGAAATTGGCGGCCCTTTCGCATGATCGGTGCGCGAGGGAATCAATGACTGTCGATCTGCGACATTGGCGTTCCCCGAGCCGCGCGCCCATGTGTACAATGTCCCGGGCGCGGCAGATTCTTTTCGCCGCGCAAACACAAAACGCACAAAGTGTCCGGCGGACGTGCTCGACTGTACGCCAGAGTCCTAAACAAAGCCCTCCCGCACCACTTCCGAGAATAAACTCCTCTAAATATCGCGCTCGTCGCCTTGAGCCCGATCAACCCCTTTCATTTTCGCAATTTTCTCTCGCAGTTGCAGAAATGCCAACAAGAACGTAAAACAGAACCGAAAGAAGGCGTGCAATCGTTCAAGTACACGGCACTCTCTGTGAATGATGGGTAACCTGGCGACCGCTGTTGACAGGTGCGCCTCATTGACAGTCTGATGACATCACGTTGACAGGTTGACAGCACCCGCGCGACCCGGAGGTGGGGGAGGGGGGGTAGGAGGGGAGGCAGGGCAATCGCGGGGGACAGGTGCGCCTCATTGACAGTCTGATGACATCACGTTGACAGGTTGACAGCACCCGCCCGACCCGGAGGTGGGGGAGGGGGGGTAGGAGGGGAGGGGTCATGCGCCACATTTATAACATTGCCTGCGGCGACCGAGGGGGAAAGAGAGGGGGGTGAGGGGGCACAGGAAAAAAGAAATTGGATCTAAATGTCTGGCGGGACGGCGGCCGGGGCAGCAGAGCAGCAGCGATCCGCTGGAATATTTCAGGCTGCGATAAGGCGTCACGCGACGCGTCTGTGGGCCATCAATAACGGAGAGCATCGCGACGCTATCAGGGAGAGAGAGAGGGAGAGGGAGAGGGGAGTAGCCGCGGCCATCGGCAAATCTGAAGGGGGCGCGAGACAGGGAGTGAGGCACGAGGGGGGGGGGGCTCTCTCACACACACTCGCACACTCACACACACACTGACACGGCACGGGCGACGTCGTTTACAGCTGATTGGATAGCGCGAGAGCGAAGAAGAGGAAGAAAAATGATCCGGCGATCCGAACAGATCGTAGTGTTGGTTTGTCTTGGTTTGTCTCAGTGTGTTTGACACCTTTGGGTTGCGCTCGGCACGGCACGGCACGTCGTGTTTAG
>NW_026267414.1:308009-309652 GCF_000697945.3 Frankliniella occidentalis | reverse complement strand
GTGGGGGCCGCGCGTCCGGGGGATGCAACAGGGGCTTGCTCGCACTTGTTCCCAGCCTTCTTCTAGGAAACGGGGAGCAACTCGCCGTAGCGGCGGGCGGATCTCGCTCACCGCTCCCCTCCACCCCCCTCGCCGAGGGTACCGGCAGCGACAACCCTCCCGCACACCGAACGGATTGAACAGATTCGCAAACAGAAAACGAGAGTCATCAGAGGGACGTCCAATACTCACCGCTTTTGCTGTATGGAGCAGCAGTCCTGCAAGCAGGGCTCCGGAGAACCTGCGGAAGGGAAGCGACGTATTAATCCTTTGCACTGATCAGTCCACTGACGGACACGCGCGTTCGCAAGGGCAGGCCGGCGGCCGGGCGCGCGGCCGGGCGCGCGGCCGGGCGCGCGCGGCGGGCGGCTGCAGCTCACGCACCACATGTCTCCGTGCTGGCCGCGGCGGGCCTCCCGGCAGAGCCTGGCCGAGCCCGTCGCTGGCTTGCTGGCAGGGCACCACGCACCGCGCTACCGCCTCTGGAGCAGATGGAGCCGCACTGAGGACCCAGCGAGTCGCCCGCCTAGCAGCCGCCCGCTCAGCCCCGGCCGACGGCTCCCCGCCAGCGCCGCCCCGGCCCTGCGCCCCTCCGCACCGCAACGTAGTCCCGCCCCGTCGCGGCTCTGGCGAAGGGCCGCGGGGGAGCGGGCGCGGGAGCGGGGGCCCCGCGGAGGAATCCGGCCGCCGGCTCTGGCGGGCCCCGGCGGTGGTGGTGGAGGCCCTCGCGCCCTGCCGTGCGCCCCGGCCGCGCCCCCGCCCCGCCCGGGGCCCCGCCCCGTCCTGCCTCCGCATGGCTGTGCGTTCAGTACGCTGGTGACCGCCTCACCCGCCAGGCATGCGGGGTTCTGCGTGCTGCGGCGCGCCGGGGTGCGGTCCACGGGCCCGACCCGGCCAGCGGCCAGCCGTCAGGACGCCGTCGAGGACGCCGTCGAGGACGCCGTCGAGCGCGGGCATCATGGGCTCCGCGGCCGCGCGCTCGGCGCTGGCCGTCGCCGTGGCCATCCTGGTGGTCGGCGCGCAGCTGCGGACGGCGGAAGCCGCGGTGAGTATCGGCCGTGAGGCCCCCGCTGTCACCTGTCATGCATGTGTTGTTGTTGTTGTTGTCCGCGACCCTCTCGCGCGCGCTCCGGCCCGGCGGGGCACCGTGACACTTGCGCGAGTTTCGTCCCACCGCGGGCCTGGGGTGGGTCCCCCCGCGCCCTCGCGGCCACTTGTTGCACTTGGCGCCGCGCCCGGCCGGCCGGCCGGCTCCGCGGGCCTGGCCTGGCGCCGCGCCACGCCCCCGCCGCGGCATGGTGTGTCTACCGGGGAGCGATCGGCTGAATGATGCGATTCGCTACTGTACGCTGAGTGCCCCAAGGCATCTTGCCGCCTCGCCGGCAGTGCAGTGTGCGGGGTCGCTCGCCTCGTCCATTTCCCGCCCCGCCCTCCTTCCCGAAACTTCCTCATTTCCATTCAGGGGCGGCGACAGCTGATGCGGTGCGGGGGCGGTGCGGTGCACGTACACAGCCAGAAAAAGAGGCGCCCAGGGGCGTCGTTCTTGCCGAGACCACGTGGTGCGAACATGTGATGACTCCCGCCACCTAAATGTTTACCCCCCC
>NW_026267414.1:304474-307959 GCF_000697945.3 Frankliniella occidentalis | reverse complement strand
TCTCTCCCCCCTCTCTCCTTGTCCCCTCCCTGTAGTACTATACCTCCCTCCTCCTTCGCTCCACCCCTCCCCTCCCCTCCATGTTTCTTTTTCTGTCTTTTTCACACACTACGCTCCTTCCTTTCGTGTTTCATTTAGAAAACGCAGCCTCAAGGCGGCGTTATCTTCTTGATGATATGGACTTTACAGCTGACGCCTCCTTTCTCGGCCGCAACTTGTCAGTTCCATTGATTGGTGTGGGCCGGATGATGAAGAGGAAATAGGTCCTACCAAGCCACGCTTTATGGAACGTTCCTTCCTTCATGCAGTTTATCGGTTTCGTCCATCGAATTATCTCGTCGATTTGGTTCACGACTGATACTTTAGTTAGATGACAGTGAGTTGATGCCTCTCCGAGCAAACATCCCAGGTTATATGTCACAACAACATCAACACGACTTCATTTTGACTCCAATTTGACACCATTCTGATAGTTTTTTTTTTTTTTTTTGCATCATTTGGTCTCTCTATTTTGCCTGGCAGCGCGTTGAAGTCTCCTCCGAGCCGCGTTCCCGCCCAGCGACGATATGTATTCCCCGCCGCTTTCGAAAGAGCACGCCACGGCCCGGCATGGGTTCGTCGCCGGTTCGACGTTGGGCTGCAGGGGCCGCTGACCGGTGGTCGAAGGGCCGCACGCAGTTGTCTCGCGTTTCTCAGGAGAACCGTGCGGTGTTCTGTGACCTGACCCTCGCGATAGCTTCATTGGCGAGTTGAATAAGGCAGAGGAGGATCCAGCCCAGGCCAGTCGTCGCGAATCTCAGAATATGCGTTTGGTGCCAAATCCCGTGAGAAATGATCCCGTTTTTCTTTGCGTCCGCTGCTCGCTCCGCCGCTCGTGGCGAGAGCCGTAAGGGACATTGTGGTGGAGGAGGAAGGGGTCGAGGGAAGGAGGCGAGGGGCGTCGGGCTCGCGCGTGCGGCTTATCTTGAGAAGCGGAACTAATGCCGGAAGCAGCACCCCGTCCGAGGCCTGCCGGGAACAGAGAGAGAGACCCGTCGTCTTCAAACGCGTGCAATTTTGATAAATTTGCAAACAGCGCGCTCCGCGACTAATTGTACGCTCGTTGCCCTATCTCTCAGAGGAAACGTGCCCGTGCTAGATGTGATCCAGGATTGGCAAACAAACGCATGCAAACTGGGTCCCATTTTAAAAAACTAGTTAGTTCGTACAGCATAAAGGTAAAGAAGTTTTCTTTTTCAAAAAGCTGACCCATGCACTCTACAATAAATATGAGTGTATATGAGCGGGGTCTTAAGCGGTTCCAGCGCGCGAGGTAGAGGGGCCTAAATGCCTGAATTGGTTCAGCGGTGGTGCTCTCAACTCGAACCTCCAGCCCGTCGCATTTTTGTTTTGTTTTTGCCCCGATCCGGACGAACCGAAATGAGCGGTGCCGGCTATGTATAATTTATGGGGCCTCGTCCTGCCCGTCTTTCTGTCTTTCAGTCAGTCCGCCCGTCTGTCCTTCCGACTTTCCGTCCGCCCAAGACGCTGCTGCCGCTGTGTCAACATTTCCAAGCATCGGTCTCCGTCACCGACCAGTGCTTTTGCTTATGGCAGCTGCTGGCGTGCAGGCGCGCGCTCGAGCGTGCGCGTGTGTTTTTGAAAAATGGTTATTTTCGCGCCTCGGGGCTGGCGGCTGTTTTCTAGTTTGCCGCCCCCTCTGCCCATGCTGTAGTCCTCCGAAACGTCTAAAGAGTTCAATAATTATGACCCACGTGTTTTCTGGGTTGAGACAACGTAAGATGGCCTTTTCTGTTTCCTTTTGTTGGCCGCCTCTGCTGGGTGCTGGGTTGTGCAACATTGACCAGCAGCTGCCAAAAAATCGAGCGATAGTGCGGCCTTGACGGAGACCTCTTGGCCGCGTTCTGACCGCACCGACTGAACCTACAGGAGATTACATTTCTGTATATTTTACGACGTTTCCTTGGCTTTTTCATTCCATAAAAGGAAAAAGATGGGCAGCTGCTTTTCTGCGGACCCATTTTTCACAGCCCTTTAGTTTGATCTCGTTCGGTGGTACGCTTCATTGAAAAGGGCGGGCCAGCCTCAACCGAGCCGCTTGCGAGCACAACCCAGACAAATGCAGAAGGCGAAAGAAGAGCAGGCCCTTGATAAATTGGCCGAGATCTACACTTCCAATTGACGTATCGATGGATCGTCTTGCTCTCGCGGCGCCGATTACTTTTTATTAGATTGATCCGTATGTTTTGCGCAACGGCGCGCGAGGCGTCTTCTAGGCAGGGCTGGCGGGGCTGGCGGGGCGGGACAAGGCAAGGCGCAGGACGGCGCGTCGTCGGCGGCGGGGCTCGCTTGTCCAGGAGTCCTGGGACTGTGCGCAGCCTGCCGCAGCCCACGTCACAAAAGGAACAATCGAGTTTAAAGGACCTAACCGGTCACCGCGGAAAGGACGCCCGCTCCGCCACGCCCCGCCACGCCCCGCCACGCCCCGCCACGCCCCGCCGTCTGGACGCAGGATGCCGGAGCCGCATCCCTCCTGGATGTGTAGGGCCTCGACCCACCTAAGCACAGCAAAACTAAAAACTCTGCCGCTGAATTCGCAACTGTGGACTGCGGCAGGACGTGCCGACTTTGTTGTTCCAGAGGCAGGGAGATGGGGGGAGGGGGGAGGGGTGCGTGACTGAAACTGAAACATTGCTCCGAGTTCCACACTGACACAGGTGAACTCGTAGAAAATCTCAAAGTTCAGATTTGGAGAAGGCGATAGGGGGGAGAGACGGAGAAAGAGTGTCTGTGTGAGAGAGGGAGAACGAGAGAGCGAGAGAGAGAGAGCGAGCGAGGGGGGGGGGGGGGCTCTTTGATAGGCGGTCCCTTTGGCCTCCCCCCCTCCCCTCTCCCCCTCGATCCTCTTTCTCCCTTCGTCTTTCTCTCTCTCAATGAGAGCGCGATGCGCAGTGCCCTGCTATGTGTTTGCTCCGCGTGCCGGCTCGCTAAGCAGAGCAGCACAGGGCGGCACTTGAACTGAACATCTTTTGCGCCTCGTTGCTCGCACAACCATCGGCACTGTGTGCGTTTGACATGAGTATGAGAAATTGGGCGCGAGAGTCGAGTCTCAGTTCGTCTCAGTCTCTATTATTGTCTCTGCCACTGACTTCAGATGAAAGGGTTGGTTGCATGCCGCATGTTTTGTCTTTCGTACTGTACACGTACACTCGGTTCGGTCGCCCGCGGGTCCAACGACCTGTATCCCGCGGGCCGACACTTTTTCGCGTGAAATTACAGTTTCGGTTCTTCTTTACGAGCCGCTCCTCCCCGCCTTCTCTGAGGGGCCCGTGATGCACTCCCGCGAGCAAGCTCTTGGCCGCGAGCCGGTACGCTGTATCCGATTGCAGTTTCCTCAGAATCGGTCGCGAGATTCGCGAACGCGTGGGGTTCGCCCTTCCACTTCCACCTCTTTGCTTCGCTATCCTATCCTAGCCCCCCCCCCC
>NW_026267414.1:299460-303813 GCF_000697945.3 Frankliniella occidentalis | reverse complement strand
CAGCACGCCTACACATGCGGAACGGTATGAGCAATACTCTGTCTCTCTCTCTCTCTCTCTCTCTCTCGCTCTCTTCCTTGCTCTCTCGCAGGCACACCCCCAGCCCAGGGGTGCACCTGCCCTCCCCTCCCGGCCCTGCCCACACCGCCCCCGCGGCTTCCTATCCCACGCGGGCCCCGGCCTCGCGGAGTCGCTAGGCGGAGTCGCTATAGGCGGGGGCGGCAAGGACAGAGTTACGCGCCCCGATAGCGATAAGGGCCCTCATAGCTCATAGTCCGGCCGACCACGCCGCAGCCCGCGTATCCCGCGCAGCCCGCGCAGCCCGCGAGGCGCGACAGTTCAAAGTTCACTGGTGAAAAGTGAAACGCGGGCGTAAGTCCTCGCGGACTCCCCATTGGACTTACGCCCTTTTCCCTTTTTACAAAGGAAGTTGTTACACCCGCATTCTCCCGCGGGGCAGCCGGCGGGTGAGCGCGGTCCACGTGCTATCGCCATGAAGATACCCCGCTCATGACATGACATCTCCGCGCCGCCCCGCGGGCCCCCGGCCGGCCGGCGGGCGGGCGGTCCGCGCCCGAAAGCGGACAGTGACCCAGTTCGGCGCGCGGCCAACGCTCGCGCCTTCGCAGCCGTCACACATCTCGGCAGCAATCATTCTCATTTTCTCTTCCTGGACGCGCCGGCGCCGAATTTTCATCCGGCTGTGATTGAGAGCGTCGCCGCCGCCGTCGTGCCGGTCAATTCCGCAAATCAGGCGTCCATTACGCACGTTTCATTTTCGTCCGTCGCAAATTTAGATTTTCGCGTGTTGGGGGCGTCTGGTCTCCGGCCCAATGCCGCCGCGTGGTGCACCCGGGGCCCGGGCCGGGCGCGCGGCCCTCGGCACTTACGACGCGTGCCGACAGAGTCTGTCCAACAACCGCCATTTACAAGTTACTGGTGACAAGTGAAAAGGGCGTAAGTCCTCGGACTTCCCGTCGGACTTACGCCATTCCCACTTTTTACCAGTACAGTGAAGTACTCGCCGTGGATGGGCGCCGCCGCGCCATGCTAGCACGCGCCGGGGGCAGCCCGAACAAGGCCGGCGACGACGCCTCCGCGTCGGCACTCCGCGGCGAGGCGCCACCAGTAGGCGCCAGCGGCCAGAGGCGCTAATCAATTGGAATGAGCGTCTCTACGCTCTTCGATTGGAACAGCTGCGCTCTGATTGGCTGTTGATCATGGGCGACCGCGCGGGGCCTAAAGGCCCAGGCCTAGGCAAGGCGGTAGCCAATGGGCTGGGCCGAGCCGAAAGCTTGTTTAGCGAGGCTTGCGCGGCCCCGGGCTGCTATTTGAGCACTTGTTGGCGCTGGCCATGGTCATGGAACGAACGGCCCTTTCTAAACTTAGGACCCCGACGAACCCGCCCGCTCGTCCGTATGTCGTTGACCGTTTGGTGGATGGGGCCTTAAATGCTCACGAGGTGATAATGGGTTCGACGAAGGGGAAGAGGGGCGACTAAGAAAATACCCCCATCTGCGCCTTTTCTAAAAATAATCTATGAAGTTTTCAGTTTGTATTATTATTTCATTTATTTAAAATAAAATATCCAGCTAGCTCCCCCCCCCCCCTTTCAGGTCGGGTTGCGTTCGAGCTTGCCTGAGCCTCACCCCTCGCCCACCCACACGCAGCCCGGATCACATTCTCACGTTATTTCTGCCCGTCTGGCCCGGCCTGCTCGGCCTGCACCGTCCAGAGCCAGTAGTTTGTTTTACCAGCCCTGCGAGCCGCTGCAGGAAGTATACAAAGATGTCGACAAAGTGTCTAATTTCAGAGGCGTTTGTGCGTGCGTGTAGAAGGGAGGGAGAGAACCAGGTTGGGGGAGGAGGGGGGGGAGGGGTGCAATGAGACTAGGGAGAGAGCTGAACGGGCGCACTACCCTATGCACTTGTGGAAGGCAGACAACCCCTCGCAACATAATTTCACCAGCATTTTAGAAAAAAGTTCAGCAAAAATTTTAAATTTGGCATCGGCCACTTGTTGAGAAACTTAAATGACGCTCTAGGTTTTCAATTTCCCGCTGCAGACGGCGACCCGCCCCGACTTCTGAGATACGCCCAGATACGCCCTCGCGCCCTCGCGCCCACGCTTACCAACGCGGGCGTTCGGCCGGGCTTCAGTCAGTAGCAGGTTTGCCATGCTGCCGGGTGCACACGAGCCCCCCTAGCACTCGCCCTCTTCCCCCCTCCTGCTCAGCCGCGGGTGCAAGCTGATAGAGCTGCACAATGCGTCCAATAATCGCGCACGGAAACAATGCAAGAACGGCTGGAGAAAAGCAAAGGCGCTGTTCGCAGAGCTCCGCGGGGAGTGACGCCTGACATATTCGCGGCACGCAGCGCCAGCAGCAGCCGCGCCAATCCAACTCTTTTTATTATTTTTCCCGGCCGCCATAGATCAGCATTTTCGCTGAATTAAGACAACGCAAATGAATTGATTTGCACGTGGCCGAGACAACGCCACGCATTTTGCTGTCCGTCAAGAAAATTTAAAAATCGGGAAATTAAGGGGCACTGGCAAAAAACAAGGAGCTACGTCCTGTCTTTTTTGCAGGGGTGCCGAAGAAATTTTCAGTTTGTTGAATCTATCAAGGCCTAAAAGTGCTAAAAATTTGTGCAAACAGGGTGGTTTATAGGCCCCTTATTTTCTTTTACTTATACTGTACCGCATGCAGGCGTGCGGGCGGGCTTGCCTGCCGTCGCTCACCACAGTGCCTTATGGCCCCGTGCGAGTATGCAACGCACCAGCACGCCTACACATGCGGAACGGTATGAGCAAATTAAAGAAAGGGGTCTGTCTGTGGACCACCCTACACATGAAACCTCGCACTAAACCATTAGTGCCTTTTAAAGGTCGGCCGGACTCGCTCTTGACTCCCACTGTGTATACCTGGCCTACGACAAGGTAATCCGGCCTCCGCAGCGTCCGTAGCCCTCTAAGTCTCTTTCATTCACTGCCTTTGCCTTGCGCCGCCAGAACAAGCAAACAGACCCCGCGCCGTGTAAATACACAAGTCTGCAACACTTTAACCAATGAGCAACGACGTCTCTCCCCCGAGCCTCGCACGCCGCGCTCGGCCAGAAAACAAATCGGGAGTAAACTAATGAGCAGTCACAAAGGTGCTATGTAAGTCGTGTCTTCTTTCCAGAGGGTGCTGAAGAAATTTTCAGTTTATTCCCTGAATAAAGGCCTTGGGATGCTGCAAATGAGTGCCTACGGCGGTTGTTGTGCCTCTTGTGTTTGGGCACTAAACCTCGCCGTGAACCTTTCGTGCCTTTTAAAGGAAGCACCAAGTAAAGGTGAAGGTGTAACAGTACGGGATCGGTGATCGTCCATTTTTTATTTTTGTTTTACCCTGGTTGTACTGTCCCGGGTTCTTGCGTGCGGACGGGTTGCGTACTCGCACGGGGCCGTTAAGGCACCATGGCGAGCGACGATAGGGAAGCCCGCCCGGCGCGTCCGAATCCGGTACATAACCAAAAATCCCCCCAAAATAGAAGGGCGGCGCTGATTACCCATACCCTAACCAGCCTGTACAGCTGATGGCGGAGCGATTCTCAGGCGCACCTGGACTGTCATGGGGCTGCCGTCCTAGGCTGCCGCAGGCTGCGGCTTTACGGCCTGCATGCGGCGAGCGCAGTGTGGCGCCTGCCCAGGCCATAGGGCCCAGGCCCGCCCCGAGCGCCTCTGTGCGACGTGTCGCCTGCTCGTCGGAGGCTGCAGTGCTAAACTTGACAGATGGCCAGTATGCGCCTTGATAGAGAGGGCAGGATCTCCCACGGAGAGCCAGCAACAGCCGATCTACTGTATGATTTACATGGAGTACTTGCTCGACGTCGCCGTTTCGTCGGGCGATATTTCATACCGTTCACCAAGAAAATTCATATTTTTAATTGTTGTAAGTTTGGCGGTGGACGCACTACTACGTACGTGCGTACTGTGTGTCGGTTTCGCCTGACTTGGGCCTCTTCCCTTTCCGACTCCTACTCCCGTATAGTAGTCCCACCCTCTCACTCCCACAGGACTCCCGGCATCCGGAAATACCCTCGATATGTTTGGGTCTAGCCTAGTCAAGTCACCCTCTTATTCTCTCTCTCTCTCTCCCCCTCCCCACACTACATCTGCACCAGTTTGTTGACGCTGGTGCACTGTAAACATGGCCTGCAATCGAGTCGGCCAGTCAGTCTCAGCGAGACGGAGGGAAGCAAAAGGGGCGAGTGGGAAAAAATAGGAGAAAGGGTTCTGAAAATGGGGAGGAAAAGATGGGGGAATAGGGGAAAGAGGGGAGAAGAGAAAGAGAGGGAGAGAGAGGGAAGG
>NW_026267414.1:294300-298036 GCF_000697945.3 Frankliniella occidentalis | reverse complement strand
ACGCGATTAAACCTTCCGCTGCTGCCTTTTCGTCAGGATGGGGTGCTCTGTGACCCATCACCTTTTATCCAAATAATCCATTATTTTCCGTGGCCGAAGGAGGAGGACGTAAGCAAAAATAATATAAGAAAGTCAATTTCATCTAATACTGTCAAACCGTGTCGTCATTATTTTGTCGCGGGGGCGACCTCAACGCCCGGCGAAGATTTTCGTGCCTGTGCCCTCCTTTAATAGCCCGAGCTTTGGTTAGGTCTTCTCTTGAAATGCGCCTGAGTCGAAGACCAGATGTCTGTGTGTGTGCGCGCGCGCGCGCGTTTGTGTGTATGTGTGTGGGGGGAGGGGGGATGGGGGAAAGGAAAGGGAGGAGAGGAGATGGGAATAAAAGGGGTGGGGGTGGGGGCTTTGGGTGCGCTTTGATGGCCGAAACAGCGCGAAGGAAGTTACCGCTGGCAGCCAGCGGACTTACACTTTCGAAGGCTGCTTCTCGTACTTTACATTATTACTGTGGTGTCGGAGCAGGAGCAGAGCCCTCATGTCCATCCTAAGCACCGCGCCGCGCCCCGCCGTGCCCGGGGGGCAGCGTCCTCCCGACGCACACGTCGATCAAGCGGTCGGGCGTGCACCGGGCGTGCACCGACCGGGCGTGCCCTCGCTGCGCTTGGAGGTCTACACGGGCGGTGCCGCCTGCTGCCTCTGCGCGCGTGCCTCACGCGCACGTCGCGGGCGCCGGCCGCGTGCGAAAACAGCGAAGGCACACCAGGCCACAGCGCGTTAGCGTTAGGTTAGGTCAACGAGGAGGAGATCGTTCAGAAACATTGGTAACCAAAAAAACAAAAACAAAAATAGAGGTCGATGAAAGGGACGGTAAATATATTTTGGCGCATGAGTATATGTCTGTACAAGTACGAGAGTAATTACTGAGTGAAAAATGAGTCCCAGTTTGCGGTAAGGTGAAATTTAGAGTGGCTGGTTGGACGCGCGTAGATATGCTGTATCGTATGCACGCGTGCGGGGCGGTTGCCTATCCGGTTCGGAGCCGTAAGACGACGTGGTCAGCGACGGTACACAAACCCGCCCGCGCCCCTGCTCACGGTCCAAAAAGTATTTGAAAACAAACTAAAATATTTCATTTTCCCGCGCGGCGCCTGCCTACCCTTTACCGTCACCTACCACCAAACAAAAAAAGATCAGTTGAAACTCTCGCGTTTGCTTACTTTGGTGGTTGTTTCTTCTTCGAACTGAAGACGTTTTCTGCAGGACACTTGGGCCTCACGTGCCGCTGGGTTGTTCGAACGCCAGCTGCCCCTTTCTGCCCCTCTGCGGAGCCCTGCAGGAGCCCCGCAGGCCTCTCCGAACGGTCATCCCACGAACAGGACGCAGTCTCACCTGCACGCGAGCAAGGTGGGGCGGCGCGGGGCGGGCGCTGCGTACCCGCGGCCACAGTATTGAGATTAGATTTAATCGAAGGGACGCCAACAGCGGCCGGAACGCGCCTCGGGTCGAGTGCAGCGGGCGCGCCGCGGGCATACCGTACTTTAAGGTGCACCGCAAACACAAATCAGTACACTCTGCGCTGCGCGCACCGTCCAATTTTTTTCGGCGGCTCTTGTAAGATATACATGCGCCGCCTCGCCGTTGGAGTCCTATTTCTGTACCGCTAAAGCTGCGCGTCGGCTTAGCTCCGCTCTTAATATTTGGATGCGCGCCGCCTGCGGTACCCTGCGGCTGCCTAAACGCCGCGAGCTCCAAAGCCCCGCGCCACCTGCGTGCATAGAGGCCCGCTGCGAGACTATGCATCTTCGTGCTAAAAGCGACACAAGGAAGAAGAAATCCCTAGGCTCTTCTTCCTCTTCAGCATGCACTGAATGCGGATCATTTCTAGTGCCACATGTGGGAGCGTGACCACATCGTGGTCCTGCCGCGCTCAATGTGTTGATTCAGTGCCGGGCCGGGCAGATGGCGGACTGTCGGACTGTCGGGCCGTTCCCGACAGCGTGGCGTGTGAATACGCTGCCGGTCCTTGTTGGGTCAGCTCCACATGACTCCGTGACATGCGTGCGCCCGCGAACGGGACGGGCCGCCATGCTGCTGATGGCACGACGACGCGCCTGACAAAAGGCGCTTCACGGAACGCTTGTCGGGACGGCGGGTGTAAGGGGGGGGGCAGGGGGCTACACAAAATTTATAACACACACACACACACACTCTCTCTCCCACCACCCAATCGCCAAGCTTGAGAGAGGCGAGGTGAGAGGCGAGCGCGGCGGCAAGAGGCACGCGCTTGTCGCGGTGTCATTGGGTCGTTTGTCGGGACCGCCGCTCTGTCTGTGTGTGTGTGAGGGAGGGACGGGGGGGGGGGGTAATCAGCGGGTTACAGACCCGCGCCGGCACCCACACTGGCGCCGGCGCCCGCCGAGGCGCCCGCTTTTCAGCTGAATCGCTCAAAGGGCGCCGGCCGGCCCATGCCGCCGCCCCTCTCCCGGCGTCGCACGCTTGGCAACAGATCGCTTTACATATGTGCGGGGGCGCAGGAAATCGCAGCGGGGTAACCATACCCTTCCAGAAAGAAGAGCGGGTTAAGAAAATCTTTATAAAGTATATAAGAAGCGGTCTCTTAGTGTTGATTTCAGATCGGGACATTGACCTCTTTGGTGTGTAGTCAATCGATTTATTCGGCACAACCTATTTTCGTACGCAAATTGGACCGCATCCATGCATAAGCTGCATAAGCCCATTATTTTCGCGGTGTCCTCATCTTTTTTTTTTTGTTTTTATCACGGCCCTTCACGTCGCCGCTGGGGCGTTGGGGTAACACGTAGAGCACCGACAACAACCTTTTTATTCTTCTTTTGCTCGATCAGGCGGCTGCCGAGCCCCCAGGACAGCCACACCTCCGCCACGCAATCGCACAGGCTTATTGGCGGCAGGTTGGCACGACTGCCGCCGCCGCCACCAGGCATTTAAGTTCCGCTCGCATATTGTCCTTCCATAATGACAAATTCTGCGGTCTCGGCGGGTCGACGACGCGCCTCTCCGGGCAGAAGAGGCGAGCGGGCGGGGAGGAGGAGGGAAGGCGGGGGTTTCGTGTTTCGCGTCGCCTTGCCGAGTCAGCCCGTCACTAACCCTCCTCGGGGCTCGATGTGAGTCGCCGCGCGGGGCTCCCGGGGCCTTGCATCGCCATACCGCTAGTTTGCCGCCAGTCCGGTCCCTGGGGACCGGAAGTCCAGTCTCACACCGGGGTTCAGGGGGTGGTCTACCAGACCAAGGCGCTCCCCTAGGCTGGTAGTGCGATTTTTCTGTAGCGGACCATTTTATTTAATTTCAGCTTCTTAAACTCGACCCGATCTCGTTGACCTGCGGGGGTTGCGGTGTGGTGTCGTGTCCGTGTCCCCGCTCTGATTTTATAGAGGTCACGGGCAAGCGGGATCGTTAGGCAGTTCCGCAGAAAAACGAGGAGAAATCCGAGATGAAACATCCCGAGTGAGCCCTCGTCGTCGGTTCTGGTGCGAGATTAAACAAAATTTTGGGAGTCGAGGGGGACGGCAGCCAGAGCGTGTCTTATCGCCAGCGCCCCACATTGTAGAAAAGGGGGGTTATGGCGCACTCCCCCCCGATGGGTTGTTCGAACGCCCGCTGCCTCCTTCTGCCCCTCTGCGGAGCCCTGCAGGAGCCCCGCAGGCCTCTCCGAACGGTCATCCCACGAACAGGACGCAGTCTCACCTGCACGCGAGCAAGG